>NC_091455.1:219173913-219336413 GCF_027789765.1 Dendropsophus ebraccatus | reverse complement strand
CCAGCACAGTATAGCGGTATTGGTCAGGTCTGGTGTGACAGTGTTATCCAGTCACAGTATGGCGGTATTGGTCAGGTCTGGTATGACGGTGTTATCCAGCACAGTATAGCGGTATTGGTCAGGTCTGGTGTGGCGGTGTTACCCAGTCACAGTTTGGTATACCTGTAGTGCCCTGTATATACATGTACTGTATAGATGGAGTAGGGGCTCCTGTATATACATGTACTGTATAGATGGAGTAGGGGCTCCTGTATATACATGTACTGTATAGATGGAGTAGGGGCTCCTGTATATACATGTACTGTATAGATGGAGTAGGGGGTCCTGTATATATATGTACTGTATAGATGGAGTAGGGGCTCCTGTATATACATGTACTGTATAGATGGAGTAGGGGCTCCTGTATATACATGTACTATATAGATGGAGTAGGGGGTCCTGTATATACATGTGCTGTATAGATGGAGTAGGGGGCCCTGTATATACATGTGCTGTATAGATGGAGTAGGGGGTCCTGTATATACATGTCCTGTATAGATGGAGTAGGGGGTCCTGTATACATGTACTGTATAGATGGAGTAGGGGGTCCTGTATATACATGTACTGTATAGATGGAGTAGGGGGTCCTGTATATACATGTGCTGTATAGATGGAGTAGGGGGCCCTGTATATACATGTACTGTATAGATGGAGTAGGGGGTCCTGTATATACATGTCCTGTATAGATGCAGTAGGGGGTCCTGTATACATGTACTGTATAGATGGAGTAGGGGGCCCTGTATATACATGTACTGTATAGATGGAGTAGCGGGCCCTGTATACCTGTACTGTATAGATGGAGTAGGGGGCCCTGTATACATGTACTGTATAGATGGAGTAGGGGGCCCTGTATATATATGTACTGTATAGTTGGAGTAGGGGGTCCTGTATACCTGTACTGTATAGATGGAGTAGGGGGCCCTGTATACATGTACTGTATAGATGGAGTAGGGGGCCCTGTATACATGTACTGTATAGATGGAGTAGGGGGTTCTGTATATACATGTACTGTATAGATGGAGTAGGGGGCCCTGTATATACATGTACTGTATAGATGGAGTAGGGGGCCCTGTATACATGTACTGTATAGATGGAGTAGGGGGTCCTGTATACATGTACTGTATAGATGGAGTAGGGGGTCCTGTATATACATGTACTGTATAGATGGAGTAGGGGGTCCTGTATATACATGTACTGTATAGATGGAGTAGGGGGCCCTGTATATACATGTACTGTATAGATGGAGTAGGGGGTCCTGTATACCTGTACTGTATAGTTGGAGTAGGGGGTCCTGTATACATGTACTGTATAGATGGAGTAGGGGGTCTACCAGTTATTACTGTGGATGTTGTGAGGCAGCTTCCCTAGCAACCATTGCTCCCTGTGAAAATGAAAGCAGTAATCCTATTGGTTGCTAAGGCTCCAACTGCCGTGTCTGCTGCAGCTAATTATATCACCTGTGTTTGCAGTGAGGAGATTTTCCCATTCATCTCTATGGGGCGCCTCTCTTTCCCCTCCCCCTCCCCTCCTGTACATCTGGCGGGGACGGGACCTTCGCAATAACCTTCCCGGGCACCCAATGTATCTGTGGGCCAAATTTGGGGTCAAACGGTTCAGGCGTTTGGAAGTCTATAGAGGACAGACAGACAGACAGACTTTGATTTTTATGATATACTAGAAAATGTACCCGGCGCTGCCCGGGTATAAAGTGTCAGTGTGTTAATTAGATTTGTTCTAAGGTGCCCAGGAGGCCAAGCTAAAGGTATTATTTCATCTGAGTTAATCAGTGGAATTAGTGTATACCTGTAGTGCATAGTTGGAGGGGTTCTGTATACCCACAATGTATAGTTTTTAGGGGTCTCGCATATCTGTAGTGCATAGTTGGGGGGGCTGTATACCTATAGTGTATAGTTGAGGGAGGTCCTGTATACCTGCAGTGTACAGTTGGTGAAGGTCCTGTATACCTGTACTGTATAGTTCGGGGGTCCTGTATACCTGTAGTATATAGTTGGTGCTGTATACCTGTAATGTATAGTTGGTGGAGGTCTTGTATACCTGTAGTTTATAGTTTGAGGGTCCTGGATACCTGTAGTGTATAATTGGTGGAGGTATTGTATACCTGTAGTATATAGTTCGGGGGTCCTGTATACCTGTAGTAAATAGTTTGAGGGTCCTGTATAACTATAGTATAGAGTTGGTGGAGGTCGTGTATACCTGTAGTGTATAGTTTGGGGTCCGATATACCTGTAGTATATAGCTGGTGGAGTTCCTGTATACCTATAGTATATTTGGGGTCCTGTATACTTGTAGTATAGAGTTGGTGAAGGTGCTGTATACCTGTATTATAGAGTTGGTGTAGGTCCTGTATACCTGTAGTGTATGGTTTTGAGGTCCTGTATACCTGTAGTGTATAGTTTGGGGTCCTATATACCTGTAGTATATAGTTGGTGGAGTTCCTGTATACCTGTAGTGTATAGTTTTGGGGTCCTGTATACCTGTAGTGTATAGTTTTGGGGTCCTGTATACCTGTAGTGTATAGTTTGGGGTCCTGTATACCTGTAGTATATAGTTGGTGGAGGTCCTGTATACCTGAAGTATATACTTGGTGGAGGTCCTGTATACCTGTAGTATATAGTTTTGGGGTCCTGTATACCTGTAGTGTAAAGTTTGGGGTCCTGTATACCTGTAGTATATAGTTTTGTGGAGGTCCCGTGCACTTGTAGTGTATAGTTTTGGGGTCCTGTATACCTGTAGTGTCCTGTATACCTGCAGGGTTGTATTTACCCGTATGGCAGTGTTATTCAGTCACAGAGTGTCGGTATTGGTCATGTCTGGTATGGGGGTGTTATCCAGTCACAGTATGGCAGTATCGGTCAGGTCTGATATGATGGTGTTATCCAGTCACAGTATGGTGGTATTGGTCAGGACTGGTGTGGCGGTGTTACCCAGTCACAGTTTGCCGGTATTGGTCAGGTCTGGTATGGCAGTGTTATCCAGTCACACACAGTATGGCGGTATTGGTCAGGTCTGGTATGACCGTGTTATCCAGCACAGTATGGCGGTATTGGTCAGGTCTTATATGACAGTGTTATCCAGTCACAGTATGGCGGTATTGGTCAAGTCTGGTATGACAGTGTTATCCAGTCACAGTATGGCGGTATTGGTCAGGTCTGGTGTGGCAGTATTATCCAGTCACAGTATGGCGGTATTGGTCAGGTCTGGTGTGGCAGTGTTATCCAGTCACAGTATGGCGGTATTGGTCAGGTCTGGTGTGGCAGTGTTATCCAGTCACAGTATGGCGGTATTGGTCAGGTCTGGTGTGGCGGTGTTATCCAGTCACAGTATGGCGGTATTGGTCAGGTCTGGCAGTGTTATCCAGTCACAGTATGGCGGTATTGGTCAGGTCTGGTATGACAGTGTTATCCAGCACAGTATGGCGGTATTGGTCAGGTCTGGTGTAGCAGTGTTACCCAGTCACAGTTTGGTATATCTGTTGTGCCCTGTATATACATGTACTGTATGGGTGGAGTAGGGGGCCCTGTATATACATGTACTGTATAGATAGAGTAGGGGGTCCTGTATATACATGTTCTGTATAGATGGAGTAGGGGGTCCTGTATATACATGTAGTGTATAGATGGAGTAGGGGGTCCTGTATATACATGTACTGTATAGATGGAGTAGGGGGCCCTGTATATACATGTACTGTATAGATGTAGTAGGGGGTCCTGTATATACATGTAGTGTATAGATGGAGTAGGGGGTCCTGTATATACATGTACTGTATAGATGGAGTAGGGGGTCCTGTATACATGTACTGCATAGATGGAGTAGGGGGTCCTGTATACATGTACTGTATAGATTGAGTAGGGGGTCCTGTATATACATGTACTGTATAGATGGAGTAGGGGGTCCTGTATACATGTACTGCATAGATGGAGTAGGGGGTCCTGTATACATGTACTGTATAGATGGAGTAGGGGGTCCTGTATACATGTACTGTATAGATGGAGTAGGGGGTCCTGTATATACATGTACTGTATAGATGGAGTAGGGGGCCCTGTATATACATGTACTGTATAGATGGAGTAGGGGGTCCTGTATATACATGTACTGTATAGATGGAGTAGGGGGTCCTGTATATACATGTACTGTATAGATGGAGTAGGGGGGTCCTGTATACATGTACTGTATAGATGGAGTAGGGGGTCCTGTATATACATGTACTGTATAGATGGAATAGGGGGTCCTGTATATACATGTACTGTATAGATGGAGTAGGGGGTCCTGTATACCTGTACTGTATAGATGGAGTAGGGGGTCCTGTATATACATGTACTGTATAGATGGAGTAGGGGGCCCTGTATACATGTACTGTATAGATGGAGTAGGGGGTCCTGTATATACATGTACTGTATAGATGGAGTAGGGGCTCCTGTATATACATGTACTGTATAGATGGAGTAGGGGGTCCTGTATACATGTACTGTATAGATGGAGTAGGGGGCACTGTATACATGTACTGTATAGATGGAGTAGGGGGTCCTGTATACATGTACTGTATAGATGGAGTAGGGGGTCCTGTATATACATGTACTGTATAGATGGAGTAGGGGGTCCTGTATACATGTACTGTATAGTTGGAGTAGGGGGTCTACCAGTTATTACTGTGGATGTTGTGAGGCAGCTTCCCTAGCAACCATTGCTCCCTGTGAAAATGAAAGCAGTAATCCTATTGGTTGCTAAGGCTCCAACTGCCGTGTCTGCTGCAGCTAATTATATCACCTGTGTTTGCAGTGAGGAGATTTTCCCATTCATCTCTATGGGGCGTCTCTCTTTCCCCTCCCCCTCCTCTCCTGTACATCTGGCGGGGACGGGACCTTCGCAATAACCTTCCCGGGCACCCAATGTATCTGTGGGCCAAATTTGGGGTCAAACGGTTCAGGCATTTGGAAGTCTATAGAGGACAGACAGAAGGACAGACAGACAGAAGGACAGACAGACAGAAGGACAGACCTTCATTTTTATGATATAGATATATACACTACCCCTATACTACCTCTCATATATATACACTACCCCTGTACTGCCCCTCATATATATATATACACTACCCCTATACTGCCCCTCATATATATATATATACACTACCCCTATACTGCCCCTCATATATATATATATACACTACCCCTATACTGCCCCTCATATATATATATACACTACCCCTATACTACCCCTCCTATATATATATACACTACCCCTATACTGCCCCTCATATATATACACTACCCCTATACTGCCCCTCTATATATATACACTACCCCTATACTGCCCCTCATATATATATATACACTACCCCTATACTGCCCCTCATATATATATATACACTACCCCTATACTGCCCCTCATATATATATACACTACCCCTGTACTGCCCCTCATATATATATATACACTACCCCTATACTGCCCCTCATATATATATATACACTACCCCTATACTGCCCCTCATATATATATACACTACCCCTATACTACCCCTCATATATATATATACACTACCCCTATACTGCCCCTCTATATATATACACTACCCCTATACTGCCCCTCATATATATATATACACTACCCCTATACTGCCCCTCATATATATACACTACCCCTATACTACCCCTCATATATATATACATACACTACCCCTATACTGCCCCTCATATATATATATATATATATACACTACCCCTATACTACCCCTCATATATATATACATACACTACCCCTATACTGCCCCTCATATATATATATACACTACCCCTATACTACCCCTCCTATATATATATACACTACCCCTATACTACCCCTCCTATATATATATACACTACCCCTATACTACCCCTCATATATATATATACACTACCCCTATACTACCCCTCATATATATATATACACTACCCCTATACTACCCCTCATATATATATATACACTACCCCTATACTGCCCATCATATATATATACACTACCCCTATACTACCCCTCATATATATACACTACCCCTATACTGCCCCTCATATATATATACACTATCCCTATACTGCCCCTCATATATATATATATACACTACCCCTATACTGCCCCTCATATATATACACTACCCCTATACTGCCCCTCTATATATATACACTACCCCTATACTGCCCCTCATATATATACACTACCCCTATACTGCCCCTCATATATATATATACACTACCCCTATACTACCCCTCATATACATACACTACCCCTATACTGCCCCTCATATATATATATACACTACCCCTATACTGCCCCTCTATATATATATACACTACCCCTATACTACCCCTCATATATATATATATACACTACCCCTATACTGTCCCTCATATATATATATACACTACCCCTGTACTGCCCCTCATATATATATATATATATACACTACCCCTATACTGCCCCTCATATATATATATATATATATATACACTACCCCTATACTGCCCCTCTATATATATACACTACCCCTATACTGCCCCTCATATATATATATATATATACACTACCCCTATACTACCCCTCATATACATACACTACCCCTATACTACCCCTCATATATATATATACACTACCCCTATACTACCCCTCATATATATATATACACTACCCCTATACTGCCCCTCATATATATATATATATACACTACCCCTGTACTGCCCCTCATATATATATATATATATACACTGCCCCTCTATATATATATATACACTACCTGGGAATGAGAAATAGATGGCTGGGGGAGGAGGGGAAGTAGATAACTGGTTAAGGAGAGGTGGATGACCAGGAGGATGAGGAGGAGTAGGTGACTGAGTCGGCTGAGAAGGAGAAGACCGGGTGAGGAGGAGGAAGAGCAGTAGATGAGCGAGTCCATACTGTAGTGAATGTGTCTATGATGTCGCAGCTTTTCCTCACACTCACATCGATAAGCGTAAATGGTTGTGGTCACTCTGCGTGTTTGGGGCTTGTACTATACACAATCTTATGTGCTGCTCATGACCGTAATGTCTTTCTTCTAAGCGCCCTGGGATGCCCTCTGGGGCCCGAATGCCTCATCAGGGCGCTCCCATGGGCCCTCCAGGACCCCCGTTTGGTGGAAGCCCATCTGTCCGGCCTGGAATTCCACCAACAGTAATGGAACCCACCAGAAAACGATCAGCTCCAGCACAGGTTCAGCAAACCACCCCCACACAGGGGCGGAGCAGAAGGTGAGCAGGTACAGCAAGGGTGTGTGCAAGACAATGAGATGGGATGAACAATATAACAACTTAATAACAATCCTTTTTCTCTTCCCAATATTTAGTGCTAAGAGACAAAAGATGGCGGACAAGATTCTCCCTCAGCGGGTGCGTACCATGTCCATGAGAATATTACTGTGACCTCCACCATCAGACCACCCCCTCCAAGGAGCATAGCCTGCCCTGATTAGGTCACCGGCTTTAGGGAGCGCAGCCTCCCCCCTCTTAGGTCACCGGCTCCAGGGAGCGCAGCCTCCCCCCTCTTAGGTCCCCCTGCTTTAGGGAGCGCAGCCTTCCCCCCTCTTAGGTCCCCTGCTTTAGGGAGCGCAGCCTCCCCCCTCTTAGGTTACCGGCTTTAGGGAGCGCAGCCTCCCCCCTCTTAGGTCACCGGCTTTAGGGAGCGCAGCCTCCCCCCTCTTAGGTCACCGGCTTTAGGGAGCGCAGCCTCCCCCCTCTTAGGTCACCGGCTCCAGGGAGCGCAGCCTCCCCCCTCTTAGGTCCCCCTGCTTTAGGGAGCGCAGCCTTCCCCCCTCTTAGGTCCCCTGCTTTAGGGAGCGCAGCCTCCCCCCTCTTAGGTCCCCCTGCTTTAGGGAGCGCAGCCTTCCCCCCTCTTAGGTCCCATGCTGTAGGGAGCGCAGCCTCCCCCCTCTTAGGTCACCGGCTCCAGGGAGCGCAGCCTCCCCCTTCTTAGGTCACCAGCTTTAGGGAGCACAGCCCCCCCCCCCCTTTAGGTCTCCCCATCCAGGAGCGCAGTCTCGTCCAGTCAGGTGACCCCTCTCAGGTAAGTGTACTCCGAGCTCTGTACATTCTGATTATTTGCCCCCTCAGGTACGGGAGCTGGTGCCGGAGTCTCAGGCGTACATGGATCTTTTGGCATTTGAAAGAAAATTGGACCAAACCATCATGAGAAAACGTGTTGATATCCAAGAAGCCCTGAAGCGACCAATGAAGGTGAAAGCATGAGATATAAGGGATCCTGGCGGGGTGGGGGGTGGTCGGACCCCACAGGGCTCTGGTTATAGCATGTAGGTTGAGCCCTGGTCCATTGTGTCACGTTTCGTAGGTTGTCCTTTGTTCCCATCATTCTGCCCTCTTTACCATAAGAAGATGCAGGAACAGGACGGAAGGAATCTTTACTGTCTCATCTCTATAATCTCCCATCAGTTTTCAGACCCGGTCTTGTCACATAGTCTTCTGTACAACCCGCTGGGCGGGAGGGGGGTGATGGGCAGTGCCCGGTCTCCTCACTGTAGGGATGGTATGGGGCAGGTGATGGGCAGTGCCCGGTCTCCTCACTGTAGGGATGGTATGGGGCAGGTGATGGGCAGTGCCCGGTCTCCTCCTCACTGTAGGGATGGTATGGGGGCAGGTGATGGGCAGTGGTCTCCTCCTCACTGTAGGGATGGTATGGGGGCAGGTGATGGGCAGTGGTCTCCTCCTCACTGTAGGGATGGTATGGGGCAGGTGATGGGCAGTGGTCTCCTCCTCTCTGTAGGGATGGTATGGGGCAGGTGATGGGCAGTGCCCGGTGTCCTCCTCCTCTCTGTAGGGATGGTATGGGGGCAGGTGATGGGCAGTTCCTGGTCTCCTCCTCCTCTCTGTAGGGATGGTATGGGGCAGGTGATGGGCAGTGCCTGGTCTCCTCCTCACTGTAGGGATGGTATGGGGCAGGTGATGGGCAGTGCCCGGTCTCCTCCTCACTGTAGGGATGGTATGGGGGCAGGTGATGGGCAGTGCCCGGTCTCCTCCTCACTGTAGGGATGGTATGGGGGCAGGTGATGGGCAGTGCCCGGTCTCCTCCTCCTCCTCACTGTAGGGATGGTATGGGGGCAGGTGATGGGCAGTGCCCGGTCTCCTCCTCCTCCTCACTGTAGGGATGGTATGGGGCAGGTGATGGGCAGTGCCTGGTCTCCTCCTCTCTGTAGGGATGGTATGGGGGCAGGTGATGGGCAGTGCCTGGTCTCCTCCTCACTGTAGGGATGGTATGGGGGCAGGTGATGGGCAGTGCCCGGTCTCCTCCTCCTCCTCACTGTAGGGATGGTATGGGGCAGGTGATGGGCAGTGCCTGGTCTCCTCCTCACTGTAGGGATGGTATGGGGGCAGGTGATGGGCAGTGCCCGGTCTCCTCCTCTCTGTAGGGATGGTATGGGGGCAGGTGATGGGCAGTGCCCGGTCTCCTCCTCCTCACTGTAGGGATGGTATGGGGGCAGGTGATGGGCAGTGCCCGGTCTCCTCCTCTCTGTAGGGATGGTATGGGGCAGGTGATGGGCAGTGCCCGGTCTCCTCCTCACTGTAGGGATGGTATGGGGGCAGGTGATGGGCAGTGCCCGGTCTCCTCCTCACTGTAGGGATGGTATGGGGCAGGTGATGGGCAGTGCCCTGTCTCCTCCTCTCTGTAGGGATGGTATGGGGGCAGGTGATGGGCAGTGCCTGGTCTCCTCACTGTAGGGATGGTATGGGGGCAGGTGATGGGCAGTGCCCGGTCTCCTCACTGTAGGGATGGTATGGGGGCAGGTGATGGGCAGTGCCCGGTCTCCTCCTCACTGTAGGGATGGTATGGGGGCAGGTGATGGGCAGTGCCCGGTCTCCTCCTCACTGTAGGGATGGTATGGGGGCAGGTGATGGGCAGTGGTCTCCTCCTCACTGTAGGGATGGTATGGGGGCAGGTGATGGGCAGTGCCCGGTCTCCTCCTCACTGTAGGGATGGTATGGGGGCAGGTGATGGGCAGTGCCCGGTGTCCTCCTCCTCTCTGTAGGGATGGTATGGGGGCAGGTGATGGGCAGTTCCTGGTCTCCTCCTCTCTGTAGGGATGGTATGGGGCAGGTGATGGGCAGTTCCTGGTCTCCTCCTCCTCTCTGTAGGGATGGTATGGGGGCAGGTGATGGGCAGTGCCCGGTCTCCTCCTCCTCCTCACTGTAGGGATGGTATGGGGGCAGGTGATGGGCAGTTCCTGGTCTCCTCCTCCTCACTGTAGGGATGGTATGGGGGCAGGTGATGGACAGTGCCCGGTCTCCTCCTCACTGTAGGGATGGTATGGGGGCAGGTGATGGGCAGTGCCGGTCTCCTCCTCACTGTAGGGATGGTATGGGGGCAGGTGATGGGCAGTGCCGGTCTCCTCCTCACTGTAGGGATGGTATGGGGCAGGTGATGGGCAGTGCCCGGTCTCCTCCTCACTGTAGGGATGGTATGGGGGCAGGTGATGGGCAGTGCCCGGTCTCCTCCTCACTGTAGGGATGGTATGGGGGCAGGTGATGGGCAGTGCCCGGTCTCCTCCTCACTGTAGGGATGGTATGGGGGCAGGTGATGGGCAGTGCCCGGTCTCCTCCTCCTCCTCACTGTAGGGATGGTATGGGGCAGGTGATGGGCAGTGCCTGGTCTCCTCCTCACTGTAGGGATGGTATGGGGGCAGGTGATGGGCAGTGCCCGGTCTCCTCCTCCTCACTGTAGGGATGGTATGGGGGCAGGTGATGGGCAGTGCCCGGTCTCCTCCTCTCTGTAGGGATGGTATGGGGCAGGTGATGGGCAGTGCCCGGTCTCCTCCTCACTGTAGGGATGGTATGGGGCAGGTGATGGGCAGTGCCCGGTCTCCTCCTCACTGTAGGGATGGTATGGGGGCAGGTGATGGGCAGTGCCCGGTCTCCTCCTCACTGTAGGGATGGTATGGGGCAGGTGATGGGCAGTGCCCTGTCTCCTCCTCTCTGTAGGGATTGTATGGGGCAGGTGATGGGCAGTGCCCGGTCTCCTCACTGTAGGGATGGTATGGGGGCAGGTGATGGGCAGTGCCTGGTCTCCTCCTCACTGTAGGGATGGTATGGGGCAGGTGATGGGCAGTACCCGGTCTCCTCCTCACTGTAGGGATGGTATGGGGGCAGGTGATGGGCAGTGCCCGGTCTCCTCCTCCTCCTCTCTGTAGGGCTGGTATGGGGCAGGTGATGGGCAGTGCCCGGTCTCCTCCTCCTCTCTGTAGGGATGGTATGGGGCAGGTGATGGGCAGTGCCCGGTCTCCTCCTCCTTCTCTCTGTAGGGATGGTATGGGGCAGGTGATGGGCAGTGCCCGGTCTCCTCCTCCTCCTCTCTGTAGGGATGGTATGGGGCAGGTGATGGGCAGTGCCCGGTCTCCTCCTCCTCTCTGTAGGGATGGTATGGGGGCAGGTGATGGGCAGTGCCCGGTCTCCTCCTCCTTCTCTCTGTAGGGATGGTATGGGGGCAGGTGATGGGCAGTGCCCGGTCTCCTCCTCCTCCTCTCTGTAGGGATGGTATGGGGGCAGGTGATGGGCAGTGCCCGGTCTCCTCCTCTCTGTAGGGATGGTATGGGGGCAGGTGATGGGCAGTACCCGGTCTCCTCCTCCTCCTCACTGTAGGGATGGTATGGGGGCAGGTGATGGGCAGTACCCGGTCTCCTCCTCACTGTAGGGATGGTATGGGGGCAGGTGATGGGCAGTGCCCGGTCTCCTCCTCACTGTAGGGATGGTATGGGGCAGGTGATGGGCAGTGCCCGGTCTCCCCACTGTAGGGATGGTATGGGGCAGGTGATGGGCAGTGCTCTCCTCCTCCTCTCTGTAGGGATGGTATGGGGGCAGGTGATGGGCAGTGCCCGGTCTCCTCTCTGTAGGGATGGTATGGGGGCAGGTGATGGGCAGTGCCCGGTCTCCTCCTCTCTGTAGGGATGGTATGGGGCAGGTGATGGGCAGTACCCGGTCTCCTCCTCTCTGTAGGGATGGTATGGGGCAGGTGATGGGCAGTGCCCGGTCTCCTCCTCTCTGTAGGGATGGTATGGGGGCAGGTGATGGGCAGTGCCCGGTCTCCTCCTCACTGTAGGGATGGTATGGGGGCAGGTGATGGGCAGTGCCTGGTCTCCTCCTCACTGTAGGGATGGTATGGGGCAGGTAATGGGCAGTGCCTGGTCTCCTCCTCACTGTAGGGATGGTATGGGGCAGGTGATGGGCAGTACCCGGTCTCCTCCTCACTGTAGGGATGGTATGGGGCAGGTGATGGGCAGTGCCCGGTCTCCTCCTCCTCACTGTAGGGATGGTATGGGGGCAGGTGATGGGCAGTGCCTGGTCTCCTCCTCACTGTAGGGATGGTATGGGGCAGGTGATGGGCAGTGCCCGGTCTCCTCCTCACTGTAGGGATGGTATGGGGCAGGTGATGGGCAGTGCCCGGTCTCCTCCTTACTGTAGGGATGGTATGGGGCAGGTGATGGGCAGTGCCCGGTCTCCTCACTGTAGGGATGGTATGGGGGCAGGTGATGGGCAGTGCCCGGTCTCCTCCTCACTGTAGGGATGGTATGGGGGCAGGTGATGGACAGTGCCCGGTCTCCTCCTCACTGTAGGGATGGTATGGGGGCAGGTGATGGCAGTGCCCCGTCTCCTCCTCACTGTAGGGATGGTATGGGGGCAGGTGATGGCAGTGCCCCGTCTCCTCCTCACTGTAGGGATGGTATGGGGGCAGGTGATGGGCAGTGCCCAGTCTCCTCCTCACTGTAGGGATGGTATGGGGCAGGTGATGGGCAGTGCCTGGTCTCCTCCTCCTCTCTGTAGGGCTGGTATGGGGCTGGTGATGGGCAGTGCCCGGTCTCCTCCTCCTCCTCTCTGTAGGGATGGTATGGGGCAGGTGATGGGCAGTGCCCGGTATCTTCCCCGTCCTCTTAGAGGCCATAAAGGTTAGTCTTTGTTTGCTTCTCACAGTCTGAAACTCCTTTATCTGCATGTAACCTACCAGGGGCTTCTGTCTCTGTTACGGAGGTTCGGCTCCTTTTCGGCCGCTCCATCAGATGGGTGGGACTGCAGTTCTAGGAAAAGTCCTGGTTGTTCCCATCTTCCATGTAAGAATGATGGAGGCTGCTGAGCTGATAGAAATCTTTAGGGCAGGAGAGATATGTGTGTGTCCGCTTCTCTAGATCTCCTTCCAGCACAGTCCTTTCTGAGCTCTACAGGCAGCTCTTTCCTCCTCCGCACAGTCCTGTCTCTGAGCTCTACAGGCAGCTCTTTCCTCCTCCGCACAGTCCTGTCTCTGAGCTCTACAGGCAGCTCTTTCCTCCTCCGCACAGTTCTGTCTCTGAACCTTACAGGCAGCTCTTTCCTCCTCCACGCAGTCCTGTCTGAGCTCTACAGGCAGCTCTTTCCTCCTCCACGCAGTCCTGTCTGAGCTCTACAGGCAGCTTGTCACGGCCGCGGCGGCGTCCCGTGCTCCGGGCCGCCGCCGCGACCTCTCCATGCAGCTGCCGGGGTCCATGTGCAGGGACCCGGCGCTGCTACTAGCTCGGCCCCGGGGGGCGCCTTACCTCGCCCCGCTCCTGTTGCCCGCTGTGCCGGCCGGCGCGCGCGTCCCCGTCTCCTAGGGCGCGCGCGCCAGCTGTCTCAGATTTAAAGGGCCAGTCCGCCCCTAATTGGAAGTTGCACTAATCACTTCCTATAAATTCCAGCCCTGCCCCACTACAGGTGTTGGAGCCTCTACATGCTTCCCATAGCGTTTGGCCCAGCTCCCTGTTGTTCCTGATTCCTGTCCGCTACCTGGTCCCTAGTCCTTGTTCCTGATTCCTGTCCGCTACCTGGTCCCTAGTCCTTGTTCCTGGTTCCTGTCCGCTACCTGGTCCCTAGTCCTTGTTCCTGGTTCCTGCTCCTCTGTTACACCATTGCTCCTGTGTTCAGCCTGTCACCTGCGGTTACGCCTACAGACCTCTGCTATCACCATCTCCTGCCTACTGCTCCTGCCACGCCTCGCCTGCCGTCACTAGCAACCAAGCCAGGGGTAGCAACCTGGGGGTCGCCTGCCGCAGCAAGTCCATCCCGCCTTGCGGCGGGCTCTGGTGAAAACCAGCGGCCCCTTAGACTCCGCTCCCTGGTGAGGTTAGTGCCATCGCTAGTGACGGTCCAGTGGATCCACTACTCCAGGCGTTACAGTAGGCTCCAACCATGGATCCCGGCGAGGTGCCTGATATCCGTGACGTAGCCCGAGTGGTCGCCCAACAGGCGCAACAAATCCAGCACCATTTGCAGCAGATCCAGCAACTCACTGCCGCCTTACAGCAGCGTACTACAGCCCAGCGCACACCACCTCCTGCTGCTTTTTCTACACTTCGACTGGCTCTCCCAAGCAAATACGCTGGTGACTCCAAGTTGTGCAGAGGATTCCTGACTCAATGCACCATGCATATTGAACTTTTAAGTAGTCAGTTTTCCACCGAGCGCTCTAAAGTGGCTTTTATCATCAGCCTATTGGAGGTTAGAGCTCTGGCCTGGGCCACGCCGCTGTGGGACCGAGATGATCCTGTTGCTGCCAATCTCCGAACCTTCCTGGCCGAGTTTCACTCCGTCTTTGAGGAACCTGCCCGTGCCTCTTCAGCTGAGACTGCTCTCCTCAACCTCTCTCAAGGGAGCTCCTCTGTTGGTGACTACGCCATCCAGTTTCGCACCCTGGCGGCAGAATTAGACTGGAATGAGGCCGCTCTGATAGCCACCTTCAAGAAGGGCCTGTCCAGTCGGGTGAGAGACGTGCTTTCCGCCCGAGACCTACCTACCTCTCTGAACGAACTCATCCTACTGGCCACCAGGGTCGATACTCGTTTTTCTGAGAAAGAGGAGGAGGTCTGGCATGAACGGCGACTAAGCCTGTCCCGTCGCCATCACCAGCTGGCGCCGGTCTTCCAGAATCCTGACGTTCCGGTGTCCCAGTCGACTCCTGAGATTCCTATGCAGGTGGAACGGGCTCACCTGACGCCTGATGAAAGAATTCGTCGTCTGGAGCTGAATCTCTGCCTCTACTGCGGTGGTTCGGATCACTTTCGGCTGAGATGTCCCCAACGTCCTCAAGCGTCCGGGAAACGCCAGCACCTAGGTCCGGTGGGAGAGGTCTCCCTAAGTGTGAATGCCACCTCTCCAAAGTTGTCAGTGCCAGTCTCCATCCAGACACCCTCAGGACAAACTCACCAGACTACTGCCTTTCTCGATTCTGGGTCAGCAGGCAGTTTTATTGCAGCTACATTGGTCCAAAGATGGCGGCTACCCGTGACCCAACTAGCCAGACCCCTGACTATCTCCTCGGGCGAGATTCTTACCGACCATGTGCACTACCAGACCGCACCTCTAGTCCTCCAGGTGGGCACTTCACATCAGGAAAAGATCTCCTTCTACGTCCTGCCCCATTCTTCTTCCACCATCCTCCTGGGACTCCCTTGGCTGCGATTACATGCCCCTAAGCTGGACTGGAGAACCGGGAAGATTCTTAGTTGGGGTCAGGACTGTTCCAACCAGTGTCTGAGGTCACCTCAGCCCAAGTACTCTATGTTGTCACCCGACCCCGCCAAGCCTCTATCCGGCCTACCGGCGGAATACCAAGACTTGCCTGATGCCTTCTCTGCCACGGAGGCGGACTCTCTACCACCTCATCGGGCGTACGATTATCCCATAGACCTCCTTCCTGGAACTTCTCCTCCACAAGGTCGGTTGTACCCTCTCTCAGTACCCGAGACTGAGGCCATGTCCTCTTACATCCGGGAGAACTTACAGAAGGGTTTCATCCGCAAATCCACATCCCCTCGCCACATAGGGATGGACTTCATCACTGATTTGCCTCCATCTGCAGGCAAGAAAGAGGGGGAGGCCAAAAGGGGGGGGGGTACTGTCACGGCCTCGGCGGCGTTCCGTGCTCCGGGCCGCTGCCGCGACCTCTCCATGAAGCTGCCGGGGTCCATGTGCAGGGACCCGGCGCTGTTACGAGTTCGGCCCCGGGGGGCGCCTTACCTCTCCCCGCTCCTGTCACCCGCTGTGCCGGCCGGCGCGCGCATCCCCGCCTCCTAGGGCGCGCGCGTCGGCTGTCTCAGATTTAATGGGCCAGTCGGCCCCTAATTGGAAGTTGCACTAATCACTTCCTATAAATTCCAGCCCTGCCCCACTACAGGTGTTGGAGCCTCTACATGCTTCCCATAGCGTTTGGCCCAGCTCCCTGTTGTTCCTGATTCCTATCCGCCACCTGGTCCCAAGTCCTTGTTCCTGATATCTATCCGCTACCTGGTCCCTAGCCCTTGTTCCTGATACCTATCCGCTACCTGGTCCCTAGTCCTTGTTCCTGGCTCCTGCTCCTCTGTTACACCATTGCTCCTGTGTTCAGCCTGTCACCTGCGGTTACGCCTACAGACCTCTGCCAGCACCATCTCCTGCCTACTGATCCTGCCACGCCTTGCCTGCCGTCACTAGCAACCAAGCCAGGGGTAGCGACCTGGGGGTCGCCTGCCGCAGCAAGTCCATCCCACCTTGCGGCGGGCTCTGGTGAAAACCAGCGGCCCCTTAGACTCCGCTCCCTGGTGAGGTTAGTGCCATCGCTGGTGACGGTCCAGTGGATCCACTACTCCAGGCGTTACACAGCTCTTTCCTCCTCCGCACAGTTCTGTCTCTGAACCTTACAGGTAGCTCTTTCCTCCTCCTTCTCCTCCTCCACACAGTCCTGTCTGTGAGCTCTACAGGCAGCTCTTTCCTCCTCCGCACAGTCCTGTCTCTGAGCTCTACAGGCAGCTCTTTCCTCCTCCACACAGTCCTGTCTCTGAGCTCTACAGGCAGCTTTTTCCTCCTCCGCACAGTCCTGTCTCTGAGCTCTACAGGCAGCTCTTTCCTCCTCCACACAGTCCTGTCTCTGAGCTTTGCAGGGAGCTATTTCCTCCCCCACAAAGTGCTGTCTCTGAGCTCTACAGGCAGCTCTTTCCTCCTCCACACCGTGCTGTCTCTGAGCTCTACAGGCAGCTCTTTTCTCCCCCACACAGTCCTGTCTCTGAGCTCTACAGGCAGCTCTTTCCTCCCCCATACAGTCCTGTCTCTGAGCTCTACAGGCAGCTCTTTCCTCCTCCTCCACACAGTCCTGTCTCTGAGCTCTACAGGCAGCTCTTTCCTCCTCCTCTACACAGTCCTGTCTCTGAGCTCTACAGGCAGCTCTTTCCTCCTCCTCCACACAGTCCTGTATCTGAGCACTACAGGCAGCTCTTTCCTCCTCCTCTACACAGTCCTGTCTCTGAGCTCTACAGGCAGCTCTTTCCTCCTCCTCTACACAGTCCTGTCTCTGAGCTCTACAGGCAGCTCTTTCCTCCTCCACACAGTCCTGTCTCTGAGCTCTACAGGCAGCTCTTTCCTCCTCCACACAGTCCTGTCTCTGAGCTCTACAGGCAGCTCTTTCCTCCTCCACACAGTCCTGTCTCTGAGCTCTACAGGCAGCTCTTTCCTCCTCCACACAGTGCTGTCTCTGAGCTCTACAGGCAGCTCTTTCCTCCTCCTCCTCCACACAGTCCTGTCTCTGAGCACTACAGGCAGCTCTTTCCTCCTCCGCACAGTCCTGTCTCTGAGCTCTACAGGCAGCTCTTTCCTCCTCCACACAGTGCTGTCTCTGAGCTCTACAGGCAGCTCTTTCCTCCTCCGCACAGTCCTGTCTCTGAGCTCTACAGGCAGCTCTTTCCTCCTCCGCACAGTCCTGTCTCTGAGCTCTACAGGCAGCTCTTTCCTCCTCCGCACAGTCCTGTCTCTGAGCTCTACAGGCAGCTCTTTCCTCCTCCGCACAGTCCTGTCTCTGAGCTCTACAGGCAGCTCTTTCCTCCTCCACACAGTCCTGTCTCTGAGCTCTACAGGCAGCTCTTTCCTCCTCCACACAGTGCTGTCTCTGAGCTCTACAGGCAGCTCTTTCCTCCTCCGCACAGTCCTGTCTCTGAGCTCTACAGGCAGCTCTTTCCTCCTCCGCACAGTCCTGTCTCTGAGCTCTACAGGCAGCTCTTTCCTCCTCCTCACAGTCCTGTCTCTGAGCTCTACAGGCAGCTCTTTCCTCCTCCACACAGTCCTGTCTCTGAGCTCTACAGGCAGCTCTTTCCTCCTCCACACAGTGCTGTCTCTGAGCTCTACAGGCAGCTCTTTCCTCCTCCTCCTCCATACAGTCCTGTCTCTGAGCTCTACAGGCAGCTCTTTCCTCCTCCGCACAGTCCTGTCTCTGAGCTCTACAGGCAGCTCTTTCCTCCTCCGCACAGTCCTGTCTCTGAGCTCTACAGGCAGCTCTTTCCTCCTCCGCACAGTCCTGTCTCTGAGCTCTACAGGCAGCTCTTTCCTCCTCCACACAGTCCTGTCTCTGAGCTCTACAGGCAGCTCTTTCCTCCTCCACACAGTGCTGTCTCTGAGCTCTACAGGCAGCTCTTTCCTCCTCCTCCGCACAGTCCTGTCTCTGAGCTCTACAGGCAGCTCTTTCCTCCCCCACACAGTCCTGTCTCTGAGCACTACAGGTAGCTCTTTCCTCCTCCACACAGTGCTGTCTCTGAGCACTACAGGCAGCTCTTTCCTCCTCCGCACAGTCCTGTCTCTGAGCTCTACAGGCAGCTTTTCCTCCTCCGCACAGTCCTGTCTCTGAGCTCTACAGGCAGCTCTTTCCTCCCCCACACAGTCCTGTCTCTGAGCTCTACAGGCAGCTCTTTCCTCCTCCGCACAGTCCTGTCTCTGAGCTCTACAGGCAGCTCTTTCCTCCCCCACACAGTCCTGTCTCTGAGCTCTACAGGCAGCTCTTTCCTCCTCCACACAGTCCTGTCTCTGAGCACTACAGGCAGCTCTTTCCTCCTCCACACAGTGCTGTCTCTGAGCTCTACAGGCAGCTCTTTCCTCTTCCACACAGTCCTGTCTCTGAGCTCTACAGGCAGCTCTTTCCTCCTCCACACAGTCCTGTCTCTGGGCTCTACAGGCAGCTCTTTCCTCCTCCACACAGTCCTGTCTCTGAGCTCTACAGGCAGCTCTTTCCTCCTCCACACAGTCCTGTCTCTGAGCTCTACAGGCAGCTCTGTCCTCCTCCTCCACACAGTCCTGTCTCTGAGCTCTACAGGCAGCTCTTTCCTCCATACAGTCCTGTCTCTGAGCTCTACAGGCAGCTCTTTCCTCCATACAGTCCTGTCTCTGAGCACTACAGGCAGCTCTTTCCTCCTCCTCCTCCACACAGTCCTGTCTCTGAGCTCTACAGGCAGCTCTGTCCTCCTCCTCCACACAGTCCTGTCTCTGAGCTCTACAGGCAGCTCTTTCCTCCATACAGTCCTGTCTCTGAGCTCTACAGGCAGCTCTTTCCTCCATACAGTCCTGTCTCTGAGCTCTACAGGCAGCTCTTTCCTCCCCCACACAGTCCTGTCTCTGAGCTCTACAGGCAGCTCTTTCCTCCTCCACACAGTCCTGTCTCTGAGCTCTACAGGCAGCTCTGTCCTCCTCCTCCACACAGTCCTGTCTCTGAGCTCTACAGGCAGCTCTTTCCTCCTCCACACAGTCCTGTCTCTGAGCTCTACAGGCAGCTCTTTCCTCCTCCTCCACACAGTCCTGTCTCTGAGCACTACAGGCAGCTCTTTCCTCCTCCACACAGTCCTGTATCTGAGCTCTACAGGCAGCTCTTTCCTCCTCCTCCACACAGTCCTGTCTCTGAGCTCTACAGGCAGCTCTTTCCTCCTCCACACAGTCCTGTATCTGAGCTCTACAGGCAGCTCTTTCCTCCTCCACACAGTCCTGTCTCTGAGCTCTACAGGCAGCTCTTTCCTCCTCCACACAGTCCTGTCTCTGAGCACTACAGGCAGCCCTTTCCTCCTCCACACAGTCCTGTCTCTGAGCTCTACAGGCAGCTCTTTCCTCCTCCACACAGTCCTGTCTCTGAGCACTACAGGCAGCTCTTTCCTCCTCCACACAGTCCTGTCTCTGAGCTCTACAGGCAGCTCTTTCCTCCTCCTCCGCACAGTCCTGTCTCTGAGCTCTACAGGCAGCTCTTTCCTCCTCCACACAGTCCTGTATCTGAGCTCTACAGGCAGCTCTTTCCTCCCCCACACAGTCCTGTCTCTGAGCACTACAGGCAGCTCTTTCCTCCTCCACACAGTGCTGTCTCTGAGCTCTACAGGCAGCTCTTTCCTCTTCCACACAGTCCTGTCTCTGAGCTCTACAGGCAGCTCTTTCCTCCTCCACACAGTCCTGTATCTGAGCTCTACAGGCAGCTCTTTCCTCCTCCTCCGCACAGTCCTGTCTCTGGGCTCTACAGGCAGCTCTTTCCTCCTCCACACAGTCCTGTCTCTGAGCTCTACAGGCAGCTCTTTCCTCCTCCACACAGTCCTGTCTCTGAGCTCTACAGGCAGCTCTGTCCTCCTCCTCCACACAGTCCTGTCTCTGAGCTCTACAGGCAGCTCTTTCCTCCATACAGTCCTGTCTCTGAGCACTACAGGCAGCTCTTTCCTCCTCCTCCTCCACACAGTCCTGTCTCTGAGCTCTACAGGCAGCTCTGTCCTCCTCCTCCACACAGTCCTGTCTCTGAGCTCTACAGGCAGCTCTTTCCTCCATACAGTCCTGTCTCTGAGCTCTACAGGCAGCTCTTTCCTCCATACAGTCCTGTCTCTGAGCTCTACAGGCAGCTCTTTCCTCCCCCACACAGTCCTGTCTCTGAGCTCTACAGGCAGCTCTTTCCTCCTCCACACAGTCCTGTCTCTGAGCTCTACAGGCAGCTCTTTCCTCCTCCACACAGTCCTGTCTCTGAGCTCTACAGGCAGCTCTTTCCTCCTCCTCCACACAGTCCTGTCTCTGAGCACTACAGGCAGCTCTTTCCTCCTCCACACAGTCCTGTATCTGAGCTCTACAGGCAGCTCTTTCCTCCTCCTCCACACAGTCCTGTCTCTGAGCTCTACAGGCAGCTCTTTCCTCCTCCACACAGTCCTGTATCTGAGCTCTACAGGCAGCTCTTTCCTCCTCCACACAGTCCTGTCTCTGAGCTCTACAGGCAGCTCTTTCCTCCTCCACACAGTCCTGTCTCTGAGCACTACAGGCAGCTCTTTCCTCCTCCACACAGTCCTGTCTCTGAGCTCTACAGGCAGCTCTTTCCTCCTCCTCCGCACAGTCCTGTCTCTGAGCTCTACAGGCAGCTCTTTCCTCCTCCACACAGTCCTGTATCTGAGCTCTACAGGCAGCTCTTTCCTCCTCCACACAGTCCTGTATCTGAGCTCTACAGGCAGATGTTTCCTCCTCACAGCTTTTTTTTCTTAAATATTTGTACATTGTCATCTTTGAGACCTGTTCAAGATGGGTGGAGTCTCTCCAGATCTTGTCCAATCAGCCTAATTTACCATTGTTTCCAACTTGTACCATTGCTTCACGGAGCACTACATCGATGCTTCATTAGCGTAGTGATCCGTGACGCAAAATGCGGTCCGCATTACTGCATGTGCTTTTTTTTGTGGCACGGATCGCGGCCCTGTACACACGTACGGACTTGTGAACGGGGCCATTGAATACCATAGGTTCTATGTTCTGCCCACAATTGCGGACAGACCAGTGGACATGTGAATATAGCCTTACTTTGAGCAGATTTCACAGCAGAACAGTGACAGTGATATTTTTACATTTTGTATTATAACAAAGGTTACATACACCTGAGAGCAAGTATAGACCAGTATAATAACATAGGGGAAAGTGTCCAAAATAATTGTACCCCATACTGGGGAAAAATAAGTAGTCCACATTTGTTGTCCACGGTCCTAAGCGTAAAAAAGCGTAAAATCCGTAAGGAAACATGAAATATAAAAAAGAGACCAAGCAGGACTATTGTAGAAGAGGAAAAAAGAATCGGGGGGTGGGGGGGGGGAGCATGGAGGGGGGATATCTTGGGTAAGTTATATAAACCAAGACCTCTACGTTCCCAATCACGCCTTAAAGTAGGCAGAGGCCAACCATCTGGCCCACTGGGCTTCAACCTTTTCATGTCGACATTCGCGAGCTGCTACTGCTCTTTCCATGGTATAAACATAATTGACTGATGTAACTATTGCAGCTTTTGTCGGAACTGCCTTTGATTTCCAATGTTTAGCCAGCCCTGTGATGTGAAATAAAATGACTCGATCTTCCTTTGGGTCATCAGCTATTACGATATGCAGCAAAACTAAAGCTGGTGTGCATTATACTCTATAGTGAAGGACGTTCTGAATCAGCAACGCTACCATATCCCAGTAGGTTCCCAGCAGTGATCAGGACCAGAACGTGCGCAATATTGTCCCTGTTTCAGATTTATACCTCCAACTAATGTCTGACACTGCAGACAGACCCGGAAGGCGTGTAGTACCACCTGTATAGGAGGTTTCTGGAGGCTTCCAGATGTGTAACACATTTAGAAAGCTGGCATGGTATGGCATAGGATTGTACCCAGTCATGATCGGAAATAGAGGCCCCAAGATCCTTTCCCCACATGTCTCTAGCTGGGAATACAGAGCCCCCCCCCCCTCCCGCTTCTCATAAAGATCTGTGAATAGTGGAGACACCTTTAGTAATTTTTTTTTTATAACACTTTATTTTTATTTTTACGTTTTTAAACATACAAAAGAAGCATGCACCAAGTAAGGTATATGAATCCTGAAGGTGCAGCCTTATCACAAAGCACAAAACAGTGGTAGATACAGATAAGTTCAGTAACATCATAAATCTCAATCAAATCTAGGTGAGTGCTAGAGCTGCAGCACATAGGCTGCAGAGAAGATAGGACAGGAAGAAAGGAAAGTAACAGGGTGTACAGAGAAAAGACTGCACATCCCGCAAACAACTAAACAGGTCGGCAAGACAAAAATCATGAAGGTATACATCACATAAAAGTGAAATAAGTACTGTTCTGTTCCGTGGCCCTTCCACTGACTACCACTTCCCCTTAAGTCGCTATGTCGGAGCAGGAGTTAGGGACCATTAGTAGGCCAATCCGCCCATTTACGTAGGAATGTATTATAAGAGCCGTGGTGTCTCGCTAGTAAGTCTTTCATAACATAGTTAGAATGCACTGTATTTAGAATTTGTACAAGTGAGGGAAGTTTATCAGATTTCCAAAGTTTAGCTATTGCCGTGCGGGTGGCTGTAAGGACATGGAATGTGGGCGTGAGGTGGTGCAAGGGTAGCTTCTCCAATTGGAGGGATAGGAGCGCAACTTCCGGGCCCCATGGGACTTCGTATCCCAGGATGGAGTCGAGTATGTCATGAATCTGTATCCATAAGAGTTTAATGTGACTGCACTCCCACCAAATATGGAGGAGGGTGCCAGTCTGATTCTTGCATCTCCAGCACAGGGGGGAGGTACTGGGGTATATTTTAGTTAGTCGGTAGGGAGTATAGTACCACCTGTACAGAAGCTTACGGGAGGCCTCTAAATGGCTCACGCACTTAGATACCATTTTAGGGAGCACAAAAACAAATCTCCATTGCTCAGCTGTGAAGGGGGCACCCAGGTCCTGCTCCCATCTAGCACAAAAACCTGGCAACAGTTCCCTTCCCACCTCTAGGAGTTCAGCGTATGCCACCGAAATCCCCTTGTTAAGTTTACCTTTGTTGAGAAAGAACTTCTCAAAGGGAGTCGGTAAGCAATCCCACTGCCAGGGTAGAGTGGTCAGAAGATGGCGGACTTGTAAATATTTGAAAAAAATCTTTATTTGACAAATTGTATTTTGTGACCAGTTGCTCAAAAGGGTGTAGTCCCGTCGGGCTGCTAATGTCACTGAGAATCTCTATTCCTGCTGCTAGCCACGTAGACATATCCGTATGGGGAATCAAGGTTTGAATGGCTTGCAATGGAATGTCCTTGCATCGCAGGGGGCATAAGACTCGGATTTGGGATGTCTGGGTCCACACTCTAAGAGCAGCTAGTACAGTAGGGGGTAGTGTTGTGTAATTGCGAGGGGAAAGGACCGCCGCCCACAAATGGCTACGTAGGGACATCGCACCTAGGGATTGTGCGTCTATTTGTAGCCATTTGGCTGAGGCTGGGTCCTGCCACCACCATCTTTTTATTTGATCCAGTACCGCCGCCCTGTAGTACGTTAGGAGGCAAGGGCATGCCAGTCCGCTCCTATTTATGGGTAAGTACAAGCTTCTGGCATCCACGTTGATTGAGCCATATATATTTCATAATGGTGGTTTGTAGCTTGCGAATTAGAGGTATTGGTATATAGATTGGGAGATTGTGAAATAAGTAGAGTATATTGGGAAGCATGATCATTTTAGTTACTGCTATTCGGCCCACCCACGAGATGGGGAGAGACAAGAAAGAGAGGATATCCTTATGTAATTGGTTCATCAATGCTACACAATTAGCTGAAACTAGTTTAGTAGGAGAGGCCGTAAGATGGATGGCCAAATAGGGGATGGTGCCATCGGACCCTTTGAATGGGAACTGCTGGGTTAGGCGGGTTTTCATGAGAGGGGGAACATGTATATCCAAAATGACAGATTTAGTAATGTTGAGCTTATAATAACTAGCTGCGCTAAACTCGGATATTATAGACATGACCTCTGGCACCGAGACGTCTGGATCTGTTACTGATATGATAACGTCATCAGCAAAGAGGCCGATGCGATGCTCCTTGGAGCCAATTTTTATACCATGCAAGGCTTTGGCTAGTCGTATGCGCTGCGCAAAGGGCTCCATTACTAGTGCAAAGATTAGGGGGGAGAGGGGACACCCCTGACGGGTACCATTAGATATACTAAAGGATCTGGATAGTGTCCTCAGGTTCAAAACTTTTGCTGAAGGCCCAGAGTACAGCGCCATAATAGCAGTGACCAATCTGGGGGGAAATGAAAAACGCTCCAGAACAGCCCTTAAATAGCCCCAATGAACTCGGTCGAACGCCTTCTCCGTGTCAAGTGAAATCAGCAGAGAAGGCGCTCGACCCTTGTTGGCCGCGTGTATTATATTTAAGAAGCGACGAGTGCCGTCCAGAGTCTGGCGGACAGTCACAAACCCTACCTGATCATTGTTGACTAAGCATGGAAGTACATTTGCAAGTCTCGCTGCCAGCAGCTTGGAATACAATTTTAAATCCGAGTTTAGCAATGATATGGGACGGAAATTGGGAGGGGAGTCGGGAGTTTTCCCAGGCTTCGGGAGGGTGACCACCACCGCTTCTAACATTTCTTGTGGAGGAGGGGTACCGGATGCAAAGTCATTAAACATAAATCCTATAAAGATCAAGCCCCGTGATCAAGCTCTGGGACGCGAAACGTGCGTTGGAAGAGAGAGGTTCCCACAGACCATTGAACACTGAGGTATATTGAATTGCACTTGCACTTTATTCATGGTTGTTTATCCCTATTGGAAGCTGATTGCCCCGCTGGGACAGACCCAGGAGGGAAACTTTTATGTCAGGGAGTTCAGAGGTGATTCGTTTGCAGCACTTGCACTTTATACTTATTCTTATGTTCCCCTGTTGATATCTATATGCTTCCCGTCTAAATTATTGTGTTCAGGTGAAGATCTGTGTGGACCCATACCATTTCTGCATTTCTGCCTAAATATTAATATATGTTTTTAATCATGTCATTTTTGAATATATTTAATAAAGGTTTTGTGATTTAAAGTCATTAAACAGTCTAGTCAGATAAGGCGCTAACTTAGGGCCGTATAGTTTGTAGAATTCATTGGTAAGTCCGTCAGGACCAGGAGAGGCCTTGTGCCTCCGTTATGGTGGGAAGCTGTGCCGCCTGTAGGAACGAAGCTATATGGGCGCTAGTAGGTTGAGGGGTTGCAGGGTCCTCTTTAAGATTGTATAGGGTGGAATAATAACTGGCAAAGCAATCTGCTATACCTTGAGGATCATACACTTCAGAGTGGTTTGCGGTAGAAAGAAAGGGGATTCTAGATTTAGCTTCTTTGGGCTTCAGCTGACTAGCTAGTAGGGATCCAACCCTATTCCCTTGCCAATAAAAATTTAGTTTGAGTTTGTGGAGGGCCATATCATGCTTGTACAGGTTCAAGGAGTGTAACTGGCTATGAATGCGTCCAATTTCTGCAATAGGAGGCCTTATTTAGTCTATGAAGAGCGGCCAGATCCGTCTGCAGCTTCAGCTGAAGATGTGTGCGCGTTTTTCTATCATGTCTGACTAATGAAGTGACCTCTAATGGTCGCTTTAAAGGCGCACAACAAGGTGCTGCTCGTCCTGGCGTGCGTGTCATTCAAATCGAAGTAATCTGTGATGCGAGTGGACGTATCAGGTTGGTACATAGTTGTTTAGTCTCCATAGAGATGACGGATGGAGCGGGTATGTTTCTTTGATTTCCATAGGATAGGGGCATGATCTGACCATGTAATTGTTTTAATTTCAGTTGCGGTGATTAATGGCAATGTAGTTCTATCAACTAAAAAGAAATCTATGCGGGTATAAATCTTGTGTGGGAATGAGAAAAATGTAAAATCACACTCCGTTGGATGACACACACGCCATGCGTCGTATAACCCCTGTTTTTGTACAATTGAGTAAGCTGCGGTGGGTTCTTTAACAAAGGACGTGGAGTCCATAGAAGGCCATAATGTACAGTTAAAATCCCCCGCTATATCAGACAAACCTCTGCTACATGAAGCCACCTTCCAAGCACTCTGTTTTCTATTGGGGCCATACAGATTGGTGAGAGTATGGTATTAATTGTACATTGTAATATGATGAACCGCCCTCCAGCATCCACCACTACTTGATTTTCCTTAAACGCCACAGAGTCTCTGATCGCTATTGCGACACCCCCTCTTTTTTTTGTAGCTGGGGCCACAAATATATACGGGTAGCGTCTATGCTTAAGGCGGTGAGCATCTCTATCCAGAAGGTGAGTCTCCTGCAAGTACAGAACGTCTGCTCTAGTGATGTCACGATACCAGAATTTTGAGTTCAATACCAATACCAACTTTTTTATTTCAATACTCGATACCATTTCGATACCTAATAACTTATAAAAAAAACATAAAAATACAAATTTTGAGGGAGATTTATCAGACATGGTGTAAAGTGAGACTGGCTCAGTCGCCCCCGGCAACCAATCAGATTCCACCTCTCATTCCTCACAGACTCTTTGGAAAGTGAAAGGTGGAATCTGGTTGGTTGCCGGGGGCGACTGAGCCAGTCTCACTTTACACCATGTCTGATAAATCTCCTCCCTAAACTGCAGCTATAATTTTACATGGTTCACTGTGTGATACATCTGACATGTTGCTGTGCTCGGACTCCCATAGCTTTCTTATCTTTTGGCCTGTAGGGCTGTGTGAGGGTAATTTTTATGCGCCATGATCTAAAGCTTTGATTGGTACCATCTTTGTGTATGTTTGTATATCTTTGTATATTTGTTACATTTTGATTACTTTTAATTACATTTTATTTCTGGGATGCTTAGCTGCCGTATCTAAATCTGCCTGACCATACAGTCTGCTGAGTCTCTAATGTATCTAAGCCTTTCTGCTGGGAAGGGGCTGCCTGTGTCATTTCTAATGTGTGGTGTGCTGCCCAGGTCCTCAATATAGGGGGGCTGCTGTACTATATGGGATGCAGGCACCAATAAAAAAATAGGGGGCTATATATAAAAATATAGCCAGTACATAACATATAGGGCAGAGGGAATAGCTTTGCCAAATTAAAAATGTAAAACCTCAAAGATTCTCAGGTAGCAGCTTCTTAGGAAGGCAGCAAAGACCAAGAATTAGACATGGAGCATTATTACTGGATAACAATAACCTGTTATCACTTGGAGGCTGCAGGATTCAAGTGCTGCTTCCCCATTGACAAGTTGGATTAGCCATGCTGATAATGTGTAAGCCAAGAGTAATATCCAAGTCCATATTGCAACTGTAAGTCCCATCCAACCAGGATCACAGGGCCATAAGATGGAGTCACTGGGACTTATTAGATCTGTGGTGAATGGGACCGGCAGCTGTAACAAAAACACAAATGCTAGAGACAAATAAGTCCATTATAGCCATTGATGAGACTCATCTCCAGCATTGTTTGTGACTCACTACTGTAGAAAGACTAGTGATGTGAATAAGTAAGAATCCATTATGTACTTTTATCTTTGAGCTCCGGTGTCCTGCTATGTCAATGGGTCGTGAGGGGTTAACCCTCGGCCGTGCTGAGCTCCAGTGTGAGGCGTCCATGTGTATCGCTGAGCATTATTCACCAGGTTATCTGGCAGTTACATGGACATGCTGGTGAACTCTGCTGTGCTGCGGCCCCGGCCCGGCTACTGCTCTGACAATAAGACAGATTCACTACGAAACACCTCCCCAGCACAGCGGGGAGAGGACGACAACGGGACCGGGCAGCATGGAGCAGCAGCTGATGACCCGGGAGGTAAAGGTTCTGCACAGCAGGGGGCAGCACACAGAACATGGCCGGCGCTCAGCTAGCCGTGTTCTGTGTGCTATACTTTGTTAAGCTGCTCTATTGCACAGTTTAACATAAAGTATCGAATACCAGGAAATCCTGGTACCGAACTGTTTTTGCACCTTGAATACCGATAGTAGTATTGATATTTCGGTGCATCGTGCATCCCTAGTCTGCTCTGGAAGATAATGCTTCTTTCCATACCCTGGACCTCTTGTAAGGGGAGTTCAGCCCCTTTACGTTAATAGAAAGAAATTTCACACCCATGAGTGCTTACAGAATAGGATGCTGGAGAACGCCCCACCACACCCCCCAGGAACCCGTCATCTACAGGCCACTCAGGTAACTATAACAGTGATGTATCATTTCGGAAGTTGACTTGCCCAAAAGAAACAGTAACAAGAAACACACAAATAAACATGTACCAACCAGTCGCTGGGAGAAAACAATACACTTGAAGAGTAATTAGTATAGTATAGTGTACGTAAACGTACAGGGGGAGGAATATTAAATGCCAACACAGCATAAAAACGTAACCGAGCTGTGGAGGCCAATTCAAAAAAAAAAAGTGAACCTAAAACCAGATTACCCTGCGTAACAAGGGGGCCCAGGGTTATACTAACAGTCCGAGGCTGTCCATCCGCTGAAGGAGGGAACTAGTGTCCAAAAGCGACGGTCAATGGTAGAACTAATGTTCACACATGCTTTCGCCTCCCATGGGATACGGTGGCCCATTCTTCTTGCACCCTGTGCGGACAACCTGTAGGTGAAATGGTACCTGGCTCATCCATGGGTGACAAGTCCCATTCTTTGCAGAGACGAGCGAGAGCTTTGGGGGTAGGAGCAACGTGCTTAGTACCGTTGTATGTAATAACAACCTTCACCGGGAACCCCCATTTGTAGATTATTCCATTATCCCTCAGCAGTTTGGTACTTGTAGTGAATTCCCTCCTTCGGGCTAGGGTTACTGCTGAGAGATCAGTGAAGATTGCAATGGTTCGAAAGTCCTCAGGTAATTCCGGACGTCGGCGGGCAGCCTCCAGGATTCTTTTAATAGGAAAAAAATGAATCCTCGCAATGGTATCTCTAGGCACAGCAGCAGAGAGATTCTTTGGCTTAGGCAGCCTGTGTGCCCTGTCTATAAGTAGCTCCATATCACTTGCATCAGGGAGGAGGGCGGTGAAAAAAATCTGCAAGGAATTAGTGTAGCTGGTCAGCTTTGACTTCTTCTGGGATACCTCTAAATCTAAGATTGTTCCTCCTAGAGCGGTCCTCCATGTCCGCAATTTTTAATTTGAGAGCTTCCACCTCATCATCCAAAGCATTTGTAGTGTCCACTACTTCATTATGTGATTTAGTGAGCTCCGCCTTCTTAGGGCCCTATTCCACCGGACGATTATCGTTTGCATAATCGTTAACGATCTCAAACGACCGCCGTTGCGAAAGACCTGAAAACGTTCAGTCATTTCCATGGAACGATAATCGTTACTTATGATCGTAATTGCGATAGTTTTTATTCGCTATTGCGTTCGTATCTATTGCAAAGGACCGAACGATGTCTTATTCAATGCGAACGATTTGCGAACGAGTAACGATAAAAATAGGTCCAGGTCTTATAAAGCGATCAACGATTTCTCGTTCGGTCGTTAATCGTTTCTGCATTTCAACCGAACGATTATCGTTTAGATTCGAACGATTTAACGATAATCTGAACGATAATCGTCCGGTGGAATAGGGCCCTTAAATTCAATATGAGCTGTGCGGGCCCCTATGGCCATTACATCCTTATGCAGTGACTTAATATCTGCCTGCCAAGTGGCTTTCATGTCTGCCAGCAGTGCTCTGAAAAGGGCTTCAGACACAGGAGTAGTGGCTGCATGTTGCTGTGACAGGGCTGCGGCGGTATCAGCTTGGTCAGAGCTAGCCATGAAAAAAATGCAAAGATGGCGTCTGCTTACACCGTCGTTCCCGGGGCCGACTCCCAGAGCCTTGGGTGCTGTCACTAATGTCTGGGCCCGAGTACCCCCCGTCATCCGATCGGGAGGATAGGGATCCCGGAGATTTACCCCCACCTGTCGGGGATACCTGGGTGGTCTGGGAGAGCTGATCCCTGTGTGAGGCGGGAGAGGAGGCCGCGCCATCTTGACTCAGCTCCGCCACAGGGAAGTGTGTCAGCTTCATCGGGCTCTTCTTGGTCTTTTTGCGGGTTCTCATCGATCCCTCTCCCTGCCAGGAACCGTCAGTGCACCGTGCTGGTAGGTTTTAGCCACGTTGTGCTGCGATTTGGCCGGACACAGAGCATAGCTGCAAAACTATGCGTCCACCGCCATTCGCTGCTAGCCCCCCCACCACCACCTTTAGTCATTTTAGCCTGAATACAAAAATACTGTTTAAATGGTGATTTGGGAGAAGACTTTCCATAATTGTCTTTGTGTAAGAAATGTCTGTAAGGATCTATAAAAATCTATCTTGTGAATACTAAATTTATCAGTGATCTCGGCAAAGGGAAGAAGACGACTATCCTTACAAATCTCACTTACTGACTTAATTCCCGCTCTGGTCCAAATGGAAAGGTCCAGGTCAGGAATAAAATGCAACAATTCAGGTCATATCTGATAGGACAAACTTTATATACACAGACAAGTCTACGCCATGCGCTTAATGTGGCTTTAATCCCGAGGTAAGGGAGGCCTTCAGTTACCCAAGGGAAGGGAAACTGCGACTTTAATGATTTTACTAGTTGAGGTGGGAGAACCAAATCTAGTATTTGTGATTTTGTGGTATTCACGTTATAATAAGAGACTGAACTGAAAGAGTGAAGTATGTTCACGACTGCCGGTAAGGACTGTAATACATTGGTGTTATGGTTCTGATCACATCGTCAGCAAAAAGACCTATACTGCGGTCGACCTGTCCTGTCTTCATCCCAGTCACTAATGGTGAGGAGTGAATTACCTGTCCACGGGGTTCCATGAGAAGAACAAAGATCAGGGGTGACACTGGGCACCCCTGTCTTGTCCCGTTTGTTATATAAAAGCAGATGACATATGACCTGAAGTGAAAACCCGTGCTGATGGAGTAGAGTATAGTCACATCAGGGACTGTAAAGCAGGACCGTCTATTCCAGAATTTTGCATTACCGCTTTCAGGAATATCCAGTGTAAGGGTACTATTACACGGAACGATAATCGGCCGATAAATAAAACCATCAGCCGATGATCGTTGATATAGGTTAGAACCAACATATTAACAAACCTCCTCCCGCCATCAGACCAAAGTCTGCCTTTAGTAAAGCCGACCTACCCGTTGTCTGAAAAGAGTGGCTTAGAGAGAGAAAGGAAGAAGAGTGGAAGCAAATATCATAGTCGCTAGAGAAGCTATCCCGGCCAGGGGCTTTAGGAGATTTTAAAGTTCAAACCATTTCTCTACTTCTTCTAGTGAGATTTGGGCAGCAAGTGATTTCAACTGAGTGAAATTCAAGCAAATGAATAGAAGCTAAAAATTCCCAAATGGAGGAAGAAAAAAAATAGTATAGTACCGTGTTATCCAGAAAAATCCATATCGTGGTAGATACCTGTGATCAAAGTATTTTAGGAGTGAGACCTTTATTGGCCAACAAAAAATTGTTCGACTTGTGAGCTTTGGGGATTGAAAAGATCCCTTTGTCAGACAAGTTCACAGCGGATGAAGGAATCTTTTCAATCCCCAAAGCTCACAATTCTAACAATTTCTTGTTGGCCAGTAAAGGTCTCACAAGTATCTACCATGATATAAAATGGAGGAAGAGATGGTTAAGTAGTAAGCGGGTCGTCTTTTAAATTATAAAGTTTACCGTAAAACTTTGCTATTTCATCAGCAATATGCCGAGGCTTATAGATTTCTTGGCCAGTAGCCATTATTATGTTGGGAATTTAAGATTTTGCCGTTTCAATTGCAAGACCAGTAGCGCTCCCGCCTTGTTCACCTGAGTAGTACTTACTTTTTAACCGTCAGAGAGATAATTGATATTTGCTTTGATCTAACGAAGGAAGTTGGTGCAGTTCTGTGGGGACTATATACTGTTTATTCTGACTCCCTAATAATGCTGGTGTGGAAAGTCCGTGGAGCCTCTGTGCCATGTGTTTCCTTTGCTCTCTAGCAGCCGCACTCAGAAACAAACCTCTAACAAATGCCTAATGCGCCGTCCACAAAGTTACCTCCGGGGATATTTCAGGAGTGTTGCTTAGTTTACAATATTCTTCTAAACTGCTTTTTGATGCTGGATTGATAAGAATTGGAAGTCAGGATAAACTGGTTGACCCTCCAAAGAGTAGTGGGAGGTTCATTACAGGATTCAGAAACTAAATTATAATGGGGGCATGGTCTGACCATGGGGGGGGTTCCAATACTGGGGGGAGAAGTCTATCAAATAAAGCTTTATCCACTAAGGAAACATCTATTCAGGAGTAGGTGGAGTGGGGACAGGAGAAAGAGAGAATAGTCCTTATCCATGGGATGTTGAACCCTCCACACATCTAAGAGGTCCTCCACTTGCACTAAGTTGTACAAATCAGACGGTCCAGTAGGGCTACTTCCTGCCGTGGAGTCCATAGTAGGTCAGAGCGTTTTATTAAACTCCCCACCTATGATAACTGAGCCCACTTTATGCTTATTAATGACCTCTAGGGCCTTGCACGCAGAAGCGGTTTGTCCAGTATTTGGGGCGTACAGTGCGCTTAATGTGTAGGGGACGTTGTTTATCAACCCCACCAAAACTAAATACCTCCCTTCAGGGTCTGGGTAGGCAGCCACTAATTTGAACGCTACTGTGTTCTTAATTGTAATTGCAACACCACGCTTTTTTTCTGGTGCGTGAGCACAATATATATGGGAATCTTGTATAGCGCCACAGCGGGCTCTTGGATCATGGAATCCCGGCTTGATGTGGGCGCTGATGCTCAGAGAACGACACAGTAACGTGGTAGGTACGGGTAATGGAGATTTATTTTAGTCTCAACGCGTTTCGGCTGCCGAGTGCAAGGGGCCTTTCTCTGAACTTGAGAAAGGCCCCCTTGCACTCGGCGGCCGAAACGTGTTGTGACTAAAATAAATCTCCATTACCCATACCTACCACGTTACTGTGTCGTTCTCTGAGCATCAGCGCCCACATCAAGCCGGGATTCCATGGTCCAAGAGCCCACTGTGGCGCTATACAAGATTGTCTTTTGTACATCTTTCCCGATGTACCCCGACAGGAGCTGCGGTGTCTCATATGTTTTATGTGCTGTATAGAGTTGTGCCTAATTTTGCACAACTCCTCTAGGTGAGTGCAATTCAACATTCCTACCTACTGGTATTTGCTTTTTAAAAACTTACTACACTAGGAGGCGCCCCCGCCCTCTCTACTTTGTCTTCCCAATATATATGGAGTTACCTTTAATGTCGCAACCGACCAGCATTTTGCTCATTCAGATGAGTCTCTTGCAGGTATATGATATCTGCACCCGATTCCTTTCATTCCCCCCACAGTTGGGACCTTTTGAATGGGCTGTTCAGGCCTCGTACATTTAAGGAGACGACCTAAAGACCATATTAATTGTATGTATAAAATATAAGAGCTGCGTTCAATGCTTTTCCATAAGAAGAGAGAAACATGGAGACGCGGACAAAGAACAAACCAAAAGTATGGACGTGATTAAAGTGGACACAAGATCGAGAGGACGAGGACACAAACCAGAACACCAAACTTAACAAAAGTCTAAAAACAATACACAAGAACATAGCAACCAGGCTCATTCCCGATTCCCGGTATAAGGGGTGGGGAAGTAGGAATAAGGGGGAAATGTGCGGGAACTATTAACTTCCTGTATGGCCAGTACCAGACAGAGACTTCTGATATGAACACAACCAACAGGGGACATCTTGAATATAAACTGCAGCCAATGACCGTTACATGGACATAGTAACATAGTAACATAGTAAATAGGGTTGAAAGAAGACAAGAGTCCATCAGGTTCAACCTAGGAAAATCCTACTGTGTTGATCCAGGAAGGCGAAAAACCCCTATGGGGCAGAAGACAAACGCCCCACCACAGGGAGAAACTCCCCCCCCTCCCCCGACTGCAATGGCAACCAGAACAATCCCCGGATCAACGTATCACCAGAAATCTAATGCCCATAACTTGTAATATTATATTTTTCAAGAAAATCATCCAGGCCTCCCTTGAACTTATTTAATGAATCAGCCATGACAACATCATGTGGCAGAGAGTTCCACAGTCTTACCGCTCGTACAGTAAAGAACCCGCGTCGATGCTGATGATGAAATCTTCTTTCCTCTAGACGTAGAGGATGCCCCCTTGTCATTGTTACAGACCTAGGAGTAAAAAGACCACTACAAAAATCTCTGTACTGTCCATTCATATATTTGTACATTGTGATCAGATCGCCCCTAAGACGTCTTTTTTCTAGCGTAAATAACCCCAAGCGTGATAACCTGTCCTGGTACTGTAACCCACCCATTCCCTTAATGACCTTTGTTGCCCTCCTCTGCACCCGCTCTAGTTCAGCTGTGTCCTTCTTATATACCGGTGCCCAAAACTGTACACAGTATTCCATGTGTGGTCTGACCAGTGATTTATAAAGAGGCAAAACTATGTTCTCATCTTTAGCATCTATACCTCTTTTGATGCACCCCATTATTTTATTAGCCTTGGCAGCTGCTGCCTGGCACTGATCACTAAAGTTGAGTTTACTGTCCACCAATACCCCCAGGTCCTTTTCGGAAGTAGTTTTACCCAGTGTTTTATTATTTAGCACATAACTGTACTTATTATTTCTATGGCCCAAATGCATAACCTTACATTTATCCACATTAAACTTCATTTGCCATTTCTCCGCCCAAGCCTCTAGCTTCTCCAAATCCCTCTGTAATATGATATTATCCTCCTCTGTACTGATTACTTTACCCAGTTTAGTATCATCTGCAAAAATGGAGATTCTACTCTGTAGCCCCTCTACAAGATCATTAATAAAAATATTAAAAAGAAGTGGACCCAACACTGACCCCTGTGGTACCCCACTAGTAACTAAAACCCAATCTGAATATGTTCCATCAATGACCACCCTCTGTTTTCTATCACACAACCAGTTACTTACCCATTTGCATACGTTTTCCCCGAGTCCCAGTATCCTCATTTTGTAGACCAACCTTTCATGCGGCACAGTATCAAATGCCTTTGAAAAGTCCAGATACACAACATCCACAGCCTCCCCCAGGTCCAGTCTATAACTTACCTCTTCATAGAAGCCGATCAGATTAGTCTGACAGGACCGATCCCTCATAAATCCATGCTGGTGCTGCGTCATAAGATTATTTTCATTAAGATACTCCAGTATAGCATCTCTTACAATCCCCTCAAATACTTTACCTACTATAGATGTTAGACTTACAGGCCTGTAGTTTCCAGGATCACTCCTTGACCCCTTCTTGAATATTGGTACCACATTAGCTATGCGCCAGTCCTGTGGAAGAATCCCTGTCGTAATAGAATCTTTAAATAATAGGAATAACGGTCTGTCCAACACAGTATTTAATTCTTGCAAAACCCTAGGATGGATACCTTCTGGGCCCGGTGACTTATGGATTTTAATGTTTTTAAGGCGTTTCCCCACTTCTTGTTGTGTTAGGCAGGTGAGATTTATGGGAGGATTAACATTATCCCTAGTCATGTCGTCTGTTATGGGATTCTCCTCTGTGAATACAGTAGAGAAGAATGTATTTAGTAGATTGGCCTTTTCCTCTTCCCCCTCCACCATTACACCCAGATTATTTTTGAGGGGACCAACATTTTCGGTTTTAAGTCTTTTGTTATTTATATAGGTGAAGAACATTTTGGGATTTGTTTTACTTTCTGTGGCTATCCTTCTTTCTGTTGCTATTTTTGCTTCTTTTATTTGCGTTTTACACATTCTATTCTTCTGTCTATAGTTGCTCAATGCTTCCCCACTACCTTCTTGTTTTAGTAGTCTGAATGCTTGTTTCTTATCATTTATTGCACCCCTTACAGCTGTAGTTAACCACATTGGATTTCTCTTATTTCTACTACGTTTATTCCCATATGGTATGTGTCGTTCACACGATTTACCCAGGATGCTCTTAAATATGTCCCATTTCTCTTGTGTACTTTTATTTCTGAAGGCATTGTCCCAGTCTATGTTCCCAAGGTCCTCTCTTAGTTTTTGGAAATTAGCCTTCCTGAAATTTAATGTTTTTGTAGCCCCTCTGCTAATCATTTTATTGAAGGATAATTGAAAACTTACTATGTTATGGTCACTATTACCTAGGTGACCCCCCACCTCTATTTTTGATATTCTGTCGGGCCTATTGGTTAAGATCAGGTCCAGAAGGGCCCCCCCTCTTGTTGGTTCCTCTACTAGTTGGGAAAGGTAATTATCTTTTACTATTTCCAAAAACACGCTTCCCTTCCTGGAGCTGCAGGTTTCTGCTTTCCAGTTGATATTTGGGTAGTTAAAGTCCCCCATAATAATGACTTCCCCCTGCTTCGCTGCCGCATCTATTTGTCTTATAAGAAGATTTTCTGATTCTTCCACTATACTTGGAGGTTTATAACTCACTCCTATAAGAATTTTATTATTCTTTGTCCCTCCCCTTATTTCTACCCAAAGAGACTCCACATTATCATCACATATATCCTCCCACAGAATAGGCTTAAGGCATGATTTAACATATAGACAGACCCCTCCCCCTTTCTTATTTTTACGGTCATTTCTGAATAGACTATAACCCTGGATATTAACGGCCCAGTCATAGGTCTCGTCCAGCCATGTCTCGCTTATCCCCACTATATCATATTTCTCTTCAACCATTATGAGTTCTAATTCCTCAGCTTTATTAGTGAGGCTTCGAGCATTAGTATACATACATTTAATATATTTGTCCATATTCCCTTTCCTTTTATCACTAGTGACTATTCTAACCCCTCCCGCCGCTCCACCCCCAGTTCCATAATCTAGGCCCAGCTCTCCATCTACTCTGTCTTCACTTACTATATTGTAGTTGCCCTCCCCCCCGGTCCCTAGTTTAAACACTCCTCCAACCTCTTAGCCATCTTCTCCCCCAGCACGGCTGCACCCTCCCCATTGAGATGCAGCCCGTCCCTACCGTAGAGCCTGTAACCGACCGAGAAGTCGGCCCAGTTCTCCATGAACCCAAACCCCTCTATCCTACACCAGCTCTTGAGCCACTTATTTACCTCCCTAATCTCCCGCTGTCTCTCAGGTGTGGCTCGTGGTACAGGTAATATTTCGGAAAAAATCACCTTGGAGGTCCTAGTTTTAAGCTTCCTGCCTAAGTCCCTGAAATCATTTTTAAGGACCCGCCACCTACCTCTAACTTTATCATTGGTGCCAATGTGCACCATGACTGCTGGGTCATCGCCAGCCCCTCCCAGTAATCTGTCAGCCCGATCCGCGATGTGACGAACTCGAGCGCCAGGAAGGCAACACACTGTTCGACGATCCCGGTCTTTGTGACAGATTGCCCTGTCTGTCCCCCTAATAATTGAGTCCCCCACTACCAGTACCTGCCTGGCCTGCCCTGAACTCCTGTTTCCCACCTTACTGGAGCAGACACCCCCCTGGCTTTCAGAGGCAGTGTCCTGCTGCAGCAATGCCACCCCTGAATCAACATCCCCCTCATCCGCCAATTTGGCAAACTTGTTGGGGTGTGCCAGATCAGGACTGGCCTCCCTCACACTCTTCCCTCTACCCCTTTTTCTAACTGTGACCCAACTAGCTGCCTCTTCCTCCTGTACCTCCATGCTATCACTCTCTCCCCCATCTACCCCTTGGAGTGCTTGCTCAGTCAGAAGCAGACCCCTTTCCAGTTTGCCAATGCATCTCAATCGTTGCAGCTGCTCATTTAGATCCAGGATCTGGGCTTCCAAACCAGCAACATGCACACATCTCCCACAATGGTATGCACCCTCGATCGGTTGATCAAGGATTGCATACATCGCACAAGATGTACATTGGGCCGCATTGTCAAACATGGCGCTCATTTATATGGGGATATTATGTATAAAGAAAGAAAAAACAAACAAGCGACAAAAGCAAACAATGTGTTCAAAAGCAAATAAACAATTTGTTTTCCTCTAAAACTCCCCGAATCTAAAGTCCCAGAATATTAAAGTCCCACACTTGAGACAAAAACACACTTCAGATCTAAAACTCGCACGCTCCAAAACTCGCTCACAATACAATATAGAAGTACTTAGCTTGCAGAGTTTGTTGCTTCTGGCTCCTGTGTTTGAGAGACTGGGAGGCTTCACACAGATGTAATTTATCAACTCTTAATTAGCAATCAGTCCCCTCCCCTTCCACCTGTGTAACCTCCAGCAAGCTTGTGTGTATACAGGCTATAGTAATGTGTCCCAAGTAAACCAGATACAATGTATATAACCTCTAGGAAAATAAATACAGATAGACTAATACAGACTAATACAGATAGACTAATCTATAGTACCTTGCTATATACTATATGTGTACAGGGATTTGTTATCTATAAACCCAGTAAGGACAGATATCACTCAGTAACAGGTATGTTATACACTCCTTCCCAGAATATTAAAGTCCCACACTTGAGACAAAAACACACTTCAGATCAAAAACTCGCACGCTCCAAAACTCGCTCACAATACAATATAGAAGTACTTAGCTTGCAGAGTTTGTTGCTTCTGGCTCCTGTGTTTGAGAGCAATATGGACAATATGGAAATTATCATTTTTTTCTATTACTAACAAGTCAGGAAAATCCTAATGGTGCCTAAAGTAATAGGGACTTCTGTAGTCTCACAAGATGAAGAGTAACTGTAGTTCAAGTAGCTGATGCTACAGTCGACCATTCCGGATCCACTCTACGGGAAGCTTCTGGTTGATCACGCCACACCTCAGTGGCCATTGTTTCTGGAAGTTGCCAATCCTTCAGAAGACGCTGTGCCTGTGCCACAGTATTGGCCACATGTTTGGAGACACCATACGTGATTACAATCTTAGTGGGGAACTGTAACGCCTGGAGTAGTGGATCCACTGGACCGTCACCAGCGATGGCACTAACCTCACCAGGGGGCGGAGTCTAAGGGGCCGCTGGTTTTCACCAGAGCCCGCCGCAAGGCGGGATGGACTTGCTGCGGCAGGCGACCCCCAGGTCGCTACCCCTGGCTTGGTGCTGGCGACGGCAGGCGAGGCGTAGCAGGAGCCGTAGGCAGGAGATGATACTGGCAATGGTCTGTAGGTGAGACCGCACGTGACAGGCAGAACACAGGAACTGAAGTATAACGGGGAAGCAGGAACCAGGAACAAGGACTTGGGACCAGGTAGCGGACAGGGATCAGGAACAATAGGGAGCTGGGCCAAACGCTATGGGAAGCATGTAGAGGCTCCCACCCAAGGGACAGGGCATGCTGGGATTTATAGGGGAGTGATTGGTGCAACTAACCAATTAAGGGCGGACTGGCCCTTTAAATCTGAGACAGCCGGCGCGCGCGCGCCCTAGGAGGCGGGGACGCGCGCGCCGGCCGGCACAGCGACAGACAGGAACGTGGAGAGGTGAGGCGCCCCCCGGGGCCGAAGTAACAGCAGCGCCGGGTCCCTGACTATGGACACCGGCTGCTGCATGGGGCAGGAGGCGGTCGCGGCGGTGGCCCGGAACGCGGGACGCCGCCGCGGCCGTGACAGGAACCCCCATTTGTACGTAATTTTCTAGTTTCTTAGAACCGTAGTTGCCGGTGTGAATTCTCTGCGTTTTTAGCTAGAGTATGGGCCGATAGGTCAGGAAAATCTGTATCTCCAGAAATCTAGCAGGCCCGTCATGTTTGCCCCGGGCAGTAAACATAAGATGATCATTAAAATGATAGAAATGCAATCTGGCTATAACATCTCTAGGAGACGTTGGTGGCAAGTTCTTTGGCTTCAGTATATGGTGGGCCCTGTCTATCATAAGGTCTTGTTGAGACACATTGGGGACCAAGGCCACAAAGTAATCTGTGAGGTAGTCCACCAGCTGGTCAGCTTTTACTTGTTCAGGAATGCCTCGGAAACGCAGATTGTTCCCGCGTGACCTGTCCTCCAGGTCCGCCACTTTCAACTTCACGACTGTATGTCGTGATGCAAGGGTGCTCGGAGATCAAGCAACATAGATGGCAATAGGGATTCAGTTATCGGCCTCTCCCCTGTGTGACCATGTTCCCCTGCTTGAAAAGCATCATAGTGCCCACCTGAGATGAAGAGCCGCCGCTCGTGATACACCTGCTGCGGGTATGATAGTAGACGATCCCGTCTGTGAAGGAGGTACTCCAGCTGATTGTGCCGGCTCAGCATCTGGTGAGGTGGAGGTGAAGTCAGCTGCGCCATAGCCGAGGTTTCACTAGCGCCATGTTGCTGCCGTGCCGCCGATAACTTTTTTGTGCGCCTCATAATGTCTTCAGGGTTACACTTACGTCTTTTAGTTGACTTGTGAAGGAAGTATGGAAGTCTTAGCTGAGTAGGGCCGAAGTCTCCCACGTCTGCCTCCATGCGCTGCAGGCCACGTCCCCCGTAAGTGCTGGTTTTTATTGTATGGCCTGGCATGGGCTGTCCGTACATCATTAATCAAACTTACCTCCCTGGCTCCAATGCCTCTGCAGGTGGCGCCAATCCTTACAATCCATCCAATTTTGGACGTTGCGGGTCGGCCCAGCCATTCGGCAGCTGCAGTGGGGTCCCACCTTATTGGCTGATGGGCTCAACATCACAACCCCAGCCCCAGAAACAGCCAAATAGTTTGCTTTATTATGTAAAAACAGTCGATCCCCATCCATATAGTAAAAAACACTCCTTGCCCGGAGTACCCCTCAGTCTCATCACATCTCATTATGGGGCACTGGGGCAGAATGAAGGAGTAAGGGGCAACTTAAGAACATGTGACCAGGGAGCAGGCGGAGGACTTCCTGACACACCGTAGCAGTGAGACCCCCGACCTTTGCACCTCCTCTCACTTGTTTCTTTTTCTTTTTCAGCAAAAGCGAAAATTGCGACTTTACATTTCAAATACATTTAACCCCGCAAAGCCGGATGCTGAAGATTCAGATGGAAGCATTGCATCCTGGGAGTTACGGGTGGAAGGAAAACTACTAGATGATGTAAGTCCAGATCTGTGTGCTATGACGGGGGGGCAGCGGGTCAGGACAGGGGGCGGCGGGTCAGGAAAGGGGGCGGCGGGTCAGGACAGGGGGCGGCGGGTCAGGACAGGGGGCGGCGGGTCAGGAAAGGGGGCGGCGGGTCAGGACAGGGGGCGGCGGGTCAGGAAAGGGGGCGGCGGGTCAGGACAGGGGGCGGCGGGTCAGGAAAGGGGGCGGCGGGTCAGGACAGGGGGCGGCGGGTCAGGAAAGGGGGCGGCGGGTCAGGACAGGGGGCGGCGGGTCAGGACAGGGGGCGGCGGGTCAGGACAGGGGGCGGCGGGTCAGGACAGGGGGCGGCGGGTCAGGACAGGGGGCGGCGGGTCAGGACAGGGGGCGGCGGGTCAGGACAGGGGGCGGCGGGTCAGGGCAGGGGGCGGCGGGTCAGGACAGGGGCGGCGGGTCAGGAAAGGGGGCGGCGGGTCAGGACAGGGGGCGGCGGGTCAGGACAGGGGGCGGCGGGTCAGGAAAGGGGGCGGCGGGTCAGGACAGGGGGCGGCGGGTCAGGACAGGGGGCGGCGGGTCAGGAAAGGGGGCGGCGGGTCAGGACAGGGGGCGGCGGGTCAGGAAAGGGGGCGGCGGGTCAGGACAGGGGGCGGCGGGTCAGGACAGGGGGCGGCGGGTCAGGACAGGGGGCGGCGGGTCAGGACAGGGGGCGGCGGGTCAGGACAGGGGGCGGCGGGTCAGGACAGGGGGCGGCGGGTCAGGAAAGGGGGCGGCGGGTCAGGACAGGGGGCGGCGGGTCAGGAAAGGGGGCGGCGGGTCAGGACAGGGGGCGGCGGGTCAGGAAAGGGGGCGGCGGGTCAGGACAGGGGGCGGCGGGTCAGGACAGGGGGCGGCGGGTCAGGAAAGGGGGCGGCGGGTCAGGACAGGGGGCGGCGGGTCAGGACAGGGGGCGGCGGGTCAGGACAGGGGGCGGCGGGTCAGGAAAGGGGGCGGCGGGTCAGGACAGGGGGCGGCGGGTCAGGAAAGGGGGCGGCGGGTCAGGAAAGGGGGCGGCGGGTCAGGACAGGGGGCGGCGGGTCAGGACAGGGGGCGGCGGGTCAGGACAGGGGCGGCGGGTCAGGACAGGGGGCGGCGGGTCAGGAAAGGGGGGGGCGGGTCAGGACAGGGGGCGGCGGGTCAGGAAAGGGGGCGGCGGGTCAGGACAGGGGGCGGCGGGTCAGGACAGGGGGCGGCGGGTCAGGACAGGGGGCGGCGGGTCAGGACAGGGGGCGGCGGGTCAGGACAGGGGGCGGCGGGTCAGGAAAGGGGGCGGCGGGTCAGGACAGGGGGCGGTGGGTCAGGAAAGGGGTCAGTTCCAGGATACAAAGCAATAGGTGGAAGCTGTTAATCAGGATGACAGGGTAACTGCACAGCCCACAGGGTACAGTCCTCTACAGGTAACTGCACAGCCCACAGGGTACAGTCCTCTACAGGTAACTGCACAGCCCACAGGGTACAGTCCTCTACAGGTAACTGCACAGCACACAGGGTACAGTCCTCTACAGGTAACTGCACAGCACACAGGGTACAGTCCTCTACAGGTAACTACACAGCACACAGGGCACAGTCCTCTACAGGTAACTGCACAGCCCACAGGGTACAGTCCTCTACAGGTAACTGCACAGCACACAGGGCACAGTCCTCTACAGGTAACTGCACAGCACACAGGGCACAGTCCTCTACAGGTAACTGCACAGCCCACAGGGTACAGTCCTCTACAGGTAACTGCACAGCACACAGAGCACAGTCCTCTACAGGTAACTGCACAGCACACAGAGCACAGTCCTCTACAGGTAACTGCACAGCACACAGGGCACAGTCCTCTACAGGTAACTGCACAGCCCACAGGGTACAGTCCTCTACAGGTAACTGCACAGCACACAGGGCACAGTCCTCTACAGGTAACTGCGCAGCCCACAGGGTACAGTCCTCTACAGGTAACTGCACAGCACACAGGGTACAGTCCTCTACAGGTAACTGCACAGCACACAGGGTACAGTCCTCTACAGGTAACTACACAGCCCACAGGGTACAGTCCTCTACAGGTAACTGCGCAGCCCACAGGGCACAGTCCTCTACAGGTAACTGCACAGCACACAGGGTACAGTCCTCTACAGGTAACTACACAGCACACAGGGCACAGTCCTCTACAGGTAACTACACAGCCCACAGGGTACAGTCATCTACAGGTAACTGCACAGCACACAGAGCACAGTCCTCTACAGGTAACTGCACAGCACACAGGGCACAGTCCTCTACAGGTAACTGCACAGCACACAGAGCACAGTCCTCTACAGGTAACTGCACAGCACACAGGGCACAGTCCTCTACAGGTAACTGCACAGCACACAGAGCACAGTCCTCTACAGGTAACTGCGCAGCCCACAGGGTACAGTCCTCTACAGGTAACTGCACAGCACACAGGGCACAGTCCTCTACAGGTAACTGCACAGCTCACAGGGCACAGTCCTCTACAGGTAACTGCACAGCACACAGGGCACAGTCCTCTACAGGTAACTGCACAGCACACAGGGCACAGTCCTCTACAGGTAACTGCACAGCCCACAGGGTACAGTCCTCTACAGGTAACTGCACAGCCCACAGGGCACAGTCCTCTACAGGTAACTGCACAGCCCACAGGGCACAGTCCTCTACAGGTAACTGCACAGCTCACAGGGTACAGTCCTCTACAGGTAACTGCACAGCACACAGGGTACAGTCCTCTACACGTAACTGCAAAGCCCACAGAGCACAGTCCTCTACAGGTAACTGCACAGCCCACAGGGCACAGTCCTCTACAGGTAACTGCACAGCACACAGAGCACAGTCCTCTACAGGTAACTGCACAGCCCACAGGGCACAGTCCTCTACAGGTAACTGCACAGTCCACAGGGCACAGTCCTCTACAGGTAACTGCACAGCACACAGGGCACAGTCCTCTACAGGTAACTGCACAGCACACAGGGTACAGTCCTCTACAGGTAACTGCAAAGCACACAGGGTACAGTCCTCTACAGGTAACTGCACAGCACACAGGGTACAGTCCTCTACAGGTAACTGCAAAGCACACAGGGTACAGTCCTCTACAGGTAACTGCACAGCACACAGAGCACAGTCCTCTACAGGTAACTGCAAAGCACACAGGGTACAGTCCTCTACAGGTAACTGCACAGCTCACAGGGTACAGTCCTCTACAGGTAACTGCACAGGGTACAGTCCTCTACAGGTAACTGCACAGCACACAGGGTACAGTCCTCTACAGGTAACTGCACAGCACACAGGGTACAGTCCTCTACAGGTAACTGCACAGCACACAGAGCACAGTCCTCTACAGGTAACTGCAAAGCACACAGGGTACAGTCCTCTACAGGTAACTGCACAGCACACAGGGTACAGTCCTCTACAGGTAACTGCACAGCACACAGAGCACAGTCCTCTACAGGTAACTGCACAGCTCACAGGGTACAGTCCTCTACAGGTAACTGCACAGCACACAGGGTACAGTCCTCTACAGGTAACTGCACAGCACACAGAGCACAGTCCTCTACAGGTAACTGCACAGCCCACAGGGTACAGTCCTCTACAGGTAACTGCACAGCACACAGGGTACAGTCCTCTACAGGTAACTGCACAGCACACAGGGCACAGTCCTCTACAGGTAACTGCACAGCACACAGGGCACAGTCCTCTACAGGTAACTGCACAGCCCACAGGGCACAGTCCTCTACAGGTAACTGCACAGCACACAGAGCACAGTCCTCTACAGGTAACTGCACAGTCCTCTACAGGTAACTGCACAGTCCACAGAGCACAGTCCTCTACAGGTAACTGCACAGCACACAGGGCACAGTCCTCTACAGGTAACTGCACAGCCCACAGGGCACAGTCCTCTACAGGTAACTGCACAGGGTATAGGGCACAGTCCTCTACAGGTAACTGCACAGCACACAGAGCACAGTCCTCTACAGGTAACTGCACAGCACACAGGGCACAGTCCTCTACAGGTAACTGCACAGCACACACGGCACAGTCTTCTACAGGTAACTGCACAGCCCACAGAGCACAGTCCTCTACAGGTAACTGCACAGCACACAGGTCACAGTCCTCTACAGGTAACTGCACAGCACACAGAGCACGGTCCTCTACAGGTAACTGCACAGCCCACAGAGCACAGTCCTCTACAGGTAACTGCACAGTCCTCTACAGGTAACTGCACAGCCCACAGAGCACAGTCCTCTACAGGTAACTGCACAGTCCTCTACAGGTAACTGCACAGTCCACAGAGCACAGTCCTCTACAGGTAACTGCACAGCACACAGGGCACAGTCCTCTACAGGTAACTGCACAGCACACAGGGCACAGTCCTCTACAGGTAACTGCACAGCCCACAGGGTACAGTCCTCTACAGGTAACTGCACAGCCAACAGAGCACAGTCCTCTACAGGTAACTGCACAGCACACAGAGCACAGTCCTCTACAGGTAACTGCACAGCCCACAGAGCACAGTCCTCTACAGGTAACGGCACAGCACACAGGGTACAGTCCTCTACAGGTAACTGCACAGCACACAGAGCACAGTCCTCTACAGGTAACTGCACAGTCCACAGGGTACGGTCCTCTACAGGTAACTGCACAGCACACAGGGCACAGTCCTCTACAGGTAACTGCACAGCCCACAGGGTACAGTCCTCTACAGGTAACTGCACAGCACACAGGGCACAGTCCTCTACAGGTAACTGCACAGCACACAGGGTACAGTCCTCTACAGGTAACTGCACAGCACACAGGGCACAGTCCTCTACAGGTAACTGCACAGCACACAGGGTACAGTCCTCTACAGGTAACTGCACAGCACACAGGGTACAGTCCTCTACAGGTAACTGCACAGCACACAGAGCACAGTCCTCTACAGGTAACTGCACAGCACACAGGTCACAGTCCTCTACAGGTAACTGCACAGCACACAGAGCACAGTCCTCTACAGGTAACTGCACAGTCCACAGGGTACGGTCCTCTACAGGTAACTGCACAGCACACAGGGCACAGTCCTCTACAGGTAACTGCACAGCCCACAGGGTACAGTCCTCTACAGGTAACTGCGCAGCCCACAGGGTACAGTCCTCTACAGGTAACTGCACAGCACACAGGGCACAGTCCTCTACAGGTAACTGCACAGCCCACAGGGCACAGTCCTCTACAGGTAACTGCACAGGGTACAGGGCACAGTCCTCTACAGGTAACTGCACAGCACACAGGGCACAGTCCTCTACAGGTAACTGCACAGCACACAGGGTACAGTCCTCTACAGGTAACTGCACAGCACACAGGGCACAGTCCTCTACAGGTAACTGCACAGCACACAGGGCACAGTCCTCTACAGGTAACTGCAAAGCACACAGGGCACGGTCCTCTACAGGTAACTGCACAGCACACAGGGTACAGTCCTCTACAGGTAACTGCACAGCACACAGGGTACAGTCCTCTACAGGTAACTGCACAGGGTACAGTCCTCTACAGGTAACTGCACAGCACACAGAGCACAGTCCTCTACAGGTAACTGCACAGGGTACAGGGCACAGTCCTCTACAGGTAACTGCACAGGGTACAGGGCACAGTCCTCTACAGGTAACTGCACAGTACACAGGGTACAGTCCTCTACAGGTAACTGCACAGCACACAGGGCACAGTCCTCTACAGGTAACTGCACAGCCCACAGAGCACAGTCCTCTACAGGTAACCGCACAGTCCACAGAGCACAGTCCTCTACAGGTAACTGCACAGCACACAGAGCACAGTCCTCTACAGGTAACTGCACAGCCCACAGGGCACAGTCCTCTACAGGTAACTGCACAGGGTATAGGGCACAGTCCTCTACAGGTAACTGCACAGCACACAGAGCACAGTCCTCTACAGGTAACTGCACAGCCCACAGGGTACAGTCCTCTACAGGTAACTGCACAGCACACAGGGCACAGTCCTCTACAGGTAACTGCACAGCACACAGGGCACAGTCCTCTACAGGTAACTGCACAGCACACAGGGCACAGTCCTCTACAGGTAACTGCACAGCACACAGGGTACAGTCCTCTACAGGTAACTGCACAGGGTACAGTCCTCTACAGGTAACTGCACAGCACACAGGGCACAGTCCTCTACAGGTAACTGCACAGGGCACAGTCCTCTACAGGTAACTGCACAGCCCACAGGGTACAGTCCTCTACAGGTAACTGCACAGCACACAGGGTACAGTCCTCTACAGGTAACTGCACAGCACACAGGGCACAGTCCTCTACAGGTAACTGCACAGCCCACAGAGCACAGTCCTCTACAGGTAACTGCACAGCACACAGGGCACAGTCCTCTACAGGTAACTGCACAGCCCACAGAGCACAGTCCTCTACAGGTAACTGCACAGCCCACAGGGCACAGTCCTCTACAGGTAACTGCACAGCACACAGGGCACAGTCCTCTACATGTAACTGCACAGCCCACAGGGCACAGTCCTCTACAGGTAACTGCACAGCACACAGGGCACAGTCCTCTACATGTAACTGCACAGCCCACAGGGCACAGTCCTCTACAGGTAACTGCACAGCCCACAGAGCACAGTCCTCTACAGGTAACTGCACAGCACACAGAGCACAGTCCTCTACAGGTAACTGCACAGCACACCAGGGTACAGTCCTCTACAGGTAACTGCACAGTCCTCTACCGGTAACTGCACAGCACACAGGGCACAGTCCTCTACAGGTAACTGCACAGCCCACAGGGTACAGTCCTCTACAGGTAACTGCACAGCCCACAGGGTACAGTCCTCTACAGGTAACTGCACAGCACACAGGGCACAGTCCTCTACAGGTAACTGCACAGCCCACAGGGTACAGTCCTCTACAGGTAACTGCACAGCCCACAGGGTACAGTCCTCTACAGGTAACTGCACAGCCCACAGGGCACAGTCCTCTACAGGTAACTGCACAGCCCACAGCACAGTCCTCTACAGGTAACTGCACAGCCCACAGGGTACAGTCCTCTACAGGTAACTGCACAGCACACAGGGTACAGTCCTCTACAGGTAACTGCACAGCACACAGGGCACAGTCCTCTACAGGTAACTGCACAGCACACAGGGTACAGTCCTCTACAGGTAACTGCACAGCACACAGGGCACAGTCCTCTACAGGTAACTGCACAGCACACAGGGCACAGTCCTCTACAGGTAACTGCACAGCACACAGGGCACAGTCCTCTACAGGTAACTGCAAAGCACACAGGGCACGGTCCTCTACAGGTAACTGCACAGCACACAGGGTACAGTCCTCTACAGGTAACTGCACAGCACACAGGGTACAGTCCTCTACAGGTAACTGCACAGGGTACAGTCCTCTACAGGTAACTGCACAGCACACAGAGCACAGTCCTCTACAGGTAACTGCACAGGGTACAGGGCACAGTCCTCTACAGGTAACTGCACAGTACACAGGGTACAGTCCTCTACAGGTAACTGCACAGCACACAGGGCACAGTCCTCTACAGGTAACTGCACAGCCCACAGAGCACAGTCCTCTACAGGTAACCGCACAGTCCACAGAGCACAGTCCTCTACAGGTAACTGCACAGGGTATAGGGCACAGTCCTCTACAGGTAACTGCACAGCACACAGAGCACAGTCCTCTACAGGTAACTGCACAGCCCACAGGGTACAGTCCTCTACAGGTAACTGCACAGCACACAGGGCACAGTCCTCTACAGGTAACTGCACAGCACACAGGGCACAGTCCTCTACAGGTAACTGCACAGCCAACAGGGCACAGTCCTCTACAGGTAACTGCACAGCACACAGGGCACAGTCCTCTACAGGTAACTGCACAGCACACAGGGTACAGTCCTCTACAGGTAACTGCACAGGGTACAGTCCTCTACAGGTAACTGCACAGCACACAGGGCACAGTCCTCTACAGGTAACTGCACAGGGCACAGTCCTCTACAGGTAACTGCACAGCCCACAGGGTACAGTCCTCTACAGGTAACTGCACAGTCCACAGGGCACAGTCCTCTACAGGTAACTGCACAGCACACAGGGTACAGTCCTCTACAGGTAACTGCACAGCACACAGGGCACAGTCCTCTACAGGTAACTACACAGCCCACAGAGCACAGTCCTCTACAGGTAACTGCACAGCACACAGGGCACAGTCCTCTACAGGTAACTGCACAGCCCACAGGGCACAGTCCTCTACAGGTAACTGCACAGCACACAGGGCACAGTCCTCTACAGGTAACTGCACAGCCCACAGAGCACAGTCCTCTACATGTAACTGCACAGCCCACAGGGCACAGTCCTCTACAGGTAACTGCACAGCACACAGGGCACAGTCCTCTACATGTAACTGCACAGCCCACAGGGCACAGTCCTCTACAGGTAACTGCACAGCCCACAGAGCACAGTCCTCTACAGGTAACTGCACAGCACACAGAGCACAGTCCTCTACAGGTAACTGCACAGCACACAGGGTACAGTCCTCTACAGGTAACTGCACAGTCCTCTACAGGTAACTGCACAGCACACAGGGCACAGTCCTCTACAGGTAACTGCACAGCCCACAGGGTACAGTCCTCTACAGGTAACTGCACAGCCCACAGGGTACAGTCCTCTACAGGTAACTGCACAGCACACAGGGCACAGTCCTCTACAGGTAACTGCACAGCCCACAGGGTACAGTCCTCTACAGGTAACTGCACAGCCCACAGGGTACAGTCCTCTACAGGTAACTGCACAGCACACAGGGCACAGTCCTCTACAGGTAACTGCACAGCCCACAGGGTACAGTCCTCTACAGGTAACTGCACAGCTCACAGGGCACAGTCCTCTACAGGTAACTGCACAGCACACAGGGCACAGTCCTCTACAGGTAACTGCACAGCACACAGAGCACAGTCCTCTACAGGTAACTGCACAGCCCACAGGGTACAGTCCTCTACAGGTAACTGCACAGCACACAGGGTACAGTCCTCTACAGGTAACTGCACAGCACACAGGGCACAGTCCTCTACAGGTAACTGCACAGCACACAGGGCACAGTCCTCTACAGGTAACTGCACAGCACACAGGGCACAGTCCTCTACAGGTAACTGCACAGCACACAGAGCACAGTCCTCTACAGGTAACTGCACAGGGTACAGTCCTCTACAGGTAACTGCACAGCACACAGGGCACAGTCCTCTACAGGTAACTGCACAGGGTACAGTCCTCTACAGGTAACTGCACAGCACACAGGGCACAGTCCTCTACAGGTAACTGCACAGCACACAGAGCACAGTCCTCTACAGGTAACTGCACAGCCCACAGGGTACAGTCCTCTACAGGTAACTGCACAGCACACAGGGTACAGTCCTCTACAGGTAACTGCACAGCACACAGGGTACAGTCCTCTACAGGTAACTGCACAGCCAACAGAGCACAGTCCTCTACAGGTAACTGCACAGCTCACAGATGTCTCTATGATGACAGTCTGTGATGTCTCTGTAGGATGTCTCTATGATGACAGTCTGTGGTGTCTCTATGATGACAGTCTGTGGTGTCTCTAGGATGTCTCTATGATGACAGTCTGTGGTGTCTCTGTAGGATGTCTCTATGATGACAGTCTGTGGTGTCTCTATGATGACTGTCTGTGGTGTCTCTATGATGACAGTCTGTGGTGTCTCTAGGATGTCTCTATGATGACAGTCTGTGGTGTCTCTAGGATGTCTCTATGATGACAGTCTGTGGTGTCTCTAGGATGTCACTATGATGACAGTCTGTGATGTCTCTGTAGGATGTCTCTATGATGACAGTCTGTGGTGTCTCTATGATGACTGTCTGTGGTGTCTCTATGATGACAGTCTGTGGTGTCTCTAGGATGTCTCTATGATGACAGTCTGTGGTGTCTCTAGGATGTCTCTATGATGACAGTCTGTGGTGTCTCTAGGATGTCACTATGATGACAGTCTGTGATGTCTCTGTAGGATGTCTCTATGATGACAGTCTGTGGTGTCTCTATGATGACTGTCTGTGGTGTCTCTAGGATGTCTCTATGATGACAGTCTGTGGTGTCTCTAGGATGTCTCTATGATGACAGTCTGTGGTGTCTCTAGGATGTCTCTATGATGACAGTCTGTGGTGTCTCTAGGATGTCTCTATGATGACAGTCTGTGGTGTCTCTAGGATGTCTCTATGATGACAGTCTGTGGTGTCTCTAGGATGTCTCTATGATGACAGTCTGTGGTGTCTCTAGGATGTCTCTATGATGACAGTCTGATGTCTCGGATATTGTTGCCTTTTTCTCCTTTCAGCCCAGTAAGATGAAGCGGAAATTCTCCTCGTTCTTTAAGAGTTTGGTGATTGAGTTGGACAAAGATCTGTACGGGCCGGACAACCACCTGGTGGAGGTGCGTGATGGGTAATATGGGGGGGCCACGTGTGATGGGTAATATGGGGGGGGCCACGTGTGATGGGTAATATGGGGGGACCACGTGTGATGGGTAATATGGGGGGGCCACGTGTGATGGGTAATATGGGGGGCCACGTGTGATGGGTAATACGGGGGGCCGCGTGTGATGGGTAATACGGGGGGCACGTGTGATGGGTAATATGGGGGGCCACGTGTGATGGCTAATGTGGGGGCCACGTGTGATGGGTAATACGGGGGGCCACGTGTGATGGGTAATACGGGGGGCGCGTGTGATGGGTAATACGGGGGGCGCGTGTGATGGGTAATACGGGGGGCCACGTGTGATGGGTAATACGGGGGGCCACGTGTGATGGGTAATACAGGGGGCGCGTGTGATGGGTAATATGGGGGGCCACGTGTGATGGGTAATACGGGGGGCCACGTGTGATGGGTAATATGGGGGGGCCACGTGTGATGGCTAATGTGGGGGCCACGTGTGATGGGTAATACGGGGGGCCACGTGTGATGGGTAATACGGGGGGCGCGTGTGTAATACGGGGGGCGCGTGTGATGGGTAATATGGGGGGCCACGTGTGATGGGTAAAACGGGGGGCCACGTGTGATGGGTAATATGGGGGGGCCACGTGTGATGGGTAAAACGGGGGCCACGTGTGATGGGTAATATGGGGGCCACGTGTGATGGGTAATATAGGGGCCACGTGTGATGGGTAATATGGGGGGCCGCGTGTGATGGGTAATACGGGGGGCGCGTGTGATGGGTAAATATGGGGGGCCACGTGTGATGGGTAAAATGGGGGGCCACATGTGATGGTTAATGTGGGGGCCACGTGTGATGGGTAATATAGGGGCCACGTGTGATAGTAATATGGGGGCCACGTGTGATGGGTAATATGGGGGGCCACTTGTGATGGGTAATATGGGGGGCCACTTGTGATGGGTGGGTAATATGGGGGGGCCACGTGTGATGGGTGGGTAATATGGGGGGTCACGTGTGATGGGTGGGTAATATGGGGGGCAACGTGTGATGGGTAATGGGGGGCCACGTGTGATGGGTAATATAGGGGGCCACATGTGATGGGTAATATAGGGGGCCACGTGTGATGGGTAATGTGGGGGGCCATGGGCAGGGGTTAGAGGGAACCACCTCCTCCCCTATCTACAGGGTAGGGGACAATTATGAGACTGAATAGAGCTGGGGGCCACGTAGGTTGGGCCCCCCAGAGTCTCATAATTGTCCCCATAATTGTAGATATGGGAGAAGGAACTTTAAAGTGGAAAACCCCTTTAATGGGCACCCCCTCTCCCGGGTATAGGCTGATGGGCACCCCCTCTCCCGGGTATAGGCTGATGGGCACCCCCTCTCCGGGGTATAGGCTGATGGGCACCCCCTCTCCGGGGTATAGGCTGATGGGCACCCCCTCTCCCGGGTATAGGCTGATGGGCACCCCCTCTCCGGGGTATAGGCTGATGGGCACCCCCTCTCCCGGGTATAGGCTGATGGGCACCCCCCTCTCCGGGGTATAGGCTGATGGGCACCCCCTCTCCCGGGTATAGGCTGATGGGCACCCCCCTCTCCGGGGTATAGGCTGATGGGCACCCCCTCTCCGGGGTATAGGCTGATGGGCACCCCCTCTCCGGGGTATAGGCTGATGGGCACCCCCTCTCCCGGGTATAGGCTGATGGGCACCCCCTCTCCGGGGTATAGGCTGATGGGCACCCCCCTCTCCCGGGTATAGGCTGATGGGCACCCCCTCTCCGGGGTATAGGCTGATGGGCACCCCCTCTCCCGGGTATAGGCTGATGGGCACCCCCTCTCCGGGGTATAGGCTGATGGGCACCCCCTCTCCCGGGTATAGGCTGATGGGCACCCCCTCTCCCGGGTATAGGCTGATGGGCACCCCCTCTCCCGGGTATAGGCTGATGGGCACCCCCCTCTCCGGGGTATAGGCTGATGGGCACCCCCTCTCCCGGGTATAGGCTGATGGGCACCCCCTCTCCCGGGTATAGGCTGATGGGCACCCCCTCTCCCGGGTATAGGCTGATGGGCACCCCCTCTCCGGGGTATAGGCTGATGGGCACCCCCTCTCCGGGGTATAGGCTGATGGGCACCCCCTCTCCCGGGTATAGGCTGATGGGCACCCCCTCTCCGGGGTATAGGCTGATGGGCACCCCCCTCTCCCGGGTATAGGCTGATGGGCACCCCCTCTCCTGTATATAATTCATCCCCTCCTCTCAGTGGCACAGGACTCCCAGTACCCAGGAGACAGATGGCTTCCAGGTGAAGCGACCCGGAGACGTGAGTGTGCGCTGCACCCTGCTGCTGATGCTGGACTATCAGGTTAGTACCACACACCAGCTCTGCTACATCTCTATACCTGACATATCTATATATACGTACCCCTATACATCTCTATACCTGACATATCTATATACACGTACCCCTATACATCTCTATACCTGACATATCTATATACACATACCCCTATACATCTCTATACCTGACATATCTATATATACATACCCCTATACATCTCTATACCTGACATATCTATATATACGTACCCCTATACATCTCTATACCTGACATATCTATATACACATACCCCTATACATCTCTATACCTGACATATCTATATACACATACCCCTATACATCTCTATACCTGACATATCTATATACACATACCCCTATACATCTCTATACCTGACATATCTATATACACATACCCCTATACATCTCTATACTTGACATATCTATATATACATATCTCTATACATCTCTATGCCTGACATATCTATATATACATACCCCTATACATCTCTATACCTGACATATCTATATATACATACCCCTATACATCTCTATGCCTGACATATCTATATATACATACCCCTATACATCTCTATACCTGACATATCTATATACACATACCCCTATACATCTCTATACCTGACATATCTATATACACATACCCCTATACATCTCTATACCTGACATATCTATATATACATATCTCTATACATCTCTATACCTGACATATCTATATATACATACCCCTATACATCTCTATACCTGACATATCTACATACACATACCCCTATACATCTCTATACCTGACATATCTATATATACATACCCCTATACATCTCTATACCTGACATATCTACATACACATACCCCTATACATCTCTATACCTGACATATCTATATACACATACCCCTATACATCTCTATACCTGACATATCTATATATACATACCCCTATACATCTCTATACCTGACATATCTACATACACATACCCCTATACATCTCTATACCTGACATATCTATATACACATACCCCTATACATCTCTATACCTGACATATCTATACACATACCCCTATACATCTCTATACCTGACATATCTATACACATACCCCTATACATCTCTATACCTGACATATCTATATATACATACCCCTATACATCTCTATACCTGACATATCTATATACACGTACCCCTATACATCTCTATTCCTGACATATCTATATACACATACCCCTATACATCTCTATACCTGACATATCTATATACACATACCCCTATACATCTCTATTCCTGACATATCTATATACACATACCCCCTATACATCTCTATACACATATCTCTATACCTGACAGAGCAGAAGGGAGAGAAGCAAAGACGCCATTTGTTACTGCGCTGGTCTGTAAAATGAGGAAGCTGGGGGTAATATATGCGAAACTGGCGGAGTGATAGGAAACAGAGGGGGAACTGATGGAACATACTGATTGAGTCACAGTTACTAATGGGGTACAGCAGGGGGCAGTATTGGGGCACAGTTACTAGTGGGGTACAGCAGGGGCAGTATAGGGTCACTGTTACTAGTGGGGTACAGCAGGGGCAGTATAGGGTCACAGTTACTAGTGGGGTACAGCAGGGGCAGTATAGGGTCACAGTTACTAGTGGGGTACAGCAGGGGCAGTATAGGGTCACAGTTACTAGCGGGGTACAGCAGGGGGTAGTATAGGGTCAGTTAATAGTGGGGTAGAGCAGGGGGCAGTATAGGGTCACTGATACTAGTGGGGTACAGCAGGGGGCAGTGTTGGGTCACAGTTACTAGTGGGGTACAGCAGGGGGAAGTGTTGGGTCACAGTTACTAGTGGGGTACAGCAGGGGGCAGTGCTGGGGCACCGTTACTAGTAGGGTACAGCAGGGGGCAGTATTGGGGCACCGTTACTAGTGGGGTACAGCAGGGGCAGTATAGGGTCATAGTTACTAGTGGGGTACAGCAGGGGTCAGTGTTGGGTCACAGTTACTAGTGGGGTACAGCAGGGGCAGTATTGAGGCCACTTCTATGTAATATTTTTATTAATGACCTTGTAGAGGGGCTACAGAGTAGAGTCTCCATTTTTACAGATGATACTAAACTGGGTAAAGTAATCACCACAGAGGAGGATAATATATTAAAGAGGAGGATAATGTCATATTACAGAAGAGGAGGATAATATATTACAGAGGGATTTGGAGAAGCTAGAGGCTTGGGCAGGTAAATGGCAGATGATGTATAATGTGGATAAATGTAAGGTTATGCACTTGGGCCGTATTATTTTTTTTTTTTATAAATGTGTTTTTATTGAATATTTTCAATTTTATACAAACAAGACATATGCAGTAAAGAAAAGACCGGTCAGGTAATTCAAAAACAATTCTTCCACCAAAAACATAACATTTACAATTCGTTACATCTGTAGTTATGAGGACCGAATGGAGCGGAGACCTAACCCAGAGAGGCGCAACAGTAGGCCTCCAAGACACAAAGGACACAGACAATAAGTTCTAAGGGAGAGACACAGGACCAAGGAAAGAAAAGACAAGAGGAGGGGCGGGGTGGGGGGAGGGGAAAAGATAGGGAAGCACAGCCAGGAGAGACAACGGCAGCAAGCTCAAAGAGACGTAGGAAGAGTGTGGTTATCCCAGGGGGACCAGATTATATCAAAGGCATCTAAAGTATTATTTAAGGAGGCCGTCAAATGCTCAAGAGTACGCAGTTCTCTGATTCTGGCAACCAAACAGCTGAGGGACGGGGGGGTTGTTTGCTTCCAAGACCTAGCTATAAGTGACTTGGCCGCAGTCAGCATGACCAAAAGCAATTTAGACGCCTTTTTCCCGAAGGTTTTAGGGGGTAGGCTAAGGAGACAGAGAACCGGGTCAAGAGAGACACTCTTCCCGAAAACCCTAGTGGCTAGTCCGCAGACCTCAGACCAGAAACTCGTAATGAGGGGACAAGACCAAAAAATATGGAATAGGGAACCCACCTCACCCAGACATCTCCAACAGAGCGGGGAGATAGAGTTGTTCAGCTTATGGAGAAGTTCTGGGGTATGGTACCACATCATCATAACTTTATAGTTAGCTTCTTTATAAGTTGTACATATTGACGACGTGGCAGCCCTATCCCAGATTATTCCCCAGCATTCAGGAGAAAGGCTTCTGCCCAGTATCTCCTCCCACCTGTCCATGTACTTATGCCGGGTAGGAGCGTCCCCTATCGGAGAGTTGAGGATGTTATATAGGGCCGAGATTAACCCAGTAGTAGATGTTCCCATGCGCACTAGTTGCTCAAAGGCAGTTGGTTTAGAGACTGTGAGTGACCCCAAACGCGCCAGCATGAAGTGACGGATTTTCATATAAGAAAAGCGTTCAGTAGGGGCCAGGTCACGTCTCTCCACCAACTTCTCAAAGGGAAGCAATGTACGAGACAGGGGGTCCACCAAGTCCGCAAACTGAAAGAGGTTCCTGGAAGACCACGCCCTCACGGTGGCAGAATCCAAGCCAGGAGGGAAGTCCGGGAATAACAGAAAGGAGTTGAGAGGAGAGATCGGGGAGAACAACCCAAATTTAGTGGAACATGCTGACCAAATGGAAAGACTGAAGCGCATAGGTCCCAATAGAGAAAGATGGGAGTAGGAGGGAGGAGATGAGTGCCAGAGAAAAGAATTAGGATGGAAGGGTGCAAACCATATCCGTTCCACCTCCACCCATTTCTTGTATGCATGATATTTGGACCATGCCACTATTTGCCGCAAGTGTGTCGCCCAATAGTAATTGAGAACATTCGGGACTGCCAATCCCCCCTGGGTCCTACTACTCATCATGACAGACCGTGGAATTCGATGCCTACCAGACTGCCATATAAATTTAAAAATGGCTGTCTGTATGGCCTTGAGCTCGTACATGGGTATACGCACTGGCAAAGTCTCAAAATGATATAGAAGCTTCGGCAGGATGGTCATTTTAACTGATGCAATACGACCCAGGAGGGAAATGTAGTGGGAAGACCACTTGACCAGCAAGGACTTAATGTCCCGAAACAAACCAGGATAATTAGCTGAGTATAAAGCAGCGTAGGTGGGGGTGAGACGGATACCTAGGTATTTAAGGGACATCGCCGACCAGCGGTACGGGAAATTAGATTTTAGTTGAGTTACTACAGAGCAAGGGAGATTCAGAGACATTGCCTCAGATTTAGAAGAATTGACCTTATACCCTGACAGGGTTCCAAATGTGGTTAGGATATTATGGAGGACCGGCAGAGTAGTGAGTGGCTCCGACAGGGTGAGGAGAACGTCGTCTGCAAATAGCATGATCTTAGACTCCCTTCCCCGTATCAACACCCCTTTAACGTCCGGGCTCTCCCGAATGGCCGCTGCCAGGGGCTCTATACAAAGAACAAAAAGCAGCGGAGAAAGCGGGCAGCCCTGTCTCGTGCCATTCGAAAGGGGGAAAGAACCAGAAACCATGTGGGGAAATTTGAGCGCCGCTGTAGGTTTGGTGTAAAGACCCTGCACAGCAGTCAGGAAGGATCCCATGAAACCAAAGCGTTTCAACGTCTCAAACAGGAAAGGCCAGCCAAGCCTGTCAAAGGCCTTTTCAGCGTCCAGACTTAATAAAAGGCCCCTCCCCGACTGCTGATTAACAGCGTCAATGATGTCTATGGCTCTCCTGGTGTTGTCCCCACCCTGCCGAGCCAGCACAAACCCCACCTGATCCTTGTCCACTAGCGACGGGAGCCAGTAGCCTAGACGGGTCGCCAAGATCTTGGTAAAGATCTTAAGATCGGAATTCAAGAGAGCGATTGGTCTATAATTACCACATTCCTGAGGGTCCCTGTCTGGTTTAGGGATAAGGGTAATATACGAGTGTAACATAGTAGGGGGGACAGAGTTACCCTGCAAGAAAGAGTTAAAGAGAGATAAGAGTTTAGGGCAGAGCTCAGAAGAGAAGGTTTTGTAGTATAAGTATGTGAAACCGTCTGGACCCGGGGACCGCCCCGAAGGCAACTCTTTGAGCACCTCCGACAACTCCTCAGCCGTAATTGGCGCATTAAGCTCCTCCACAGCCTGGGGGGACAAGGTCGGAAGGGCGCATGTCGCCAGAAAGGCATTGATGCGTTCACTACGTGCCACCGGGTCCGAGGGTAAGGTCGAGGAAAGGGAATATAATTTCGCGTAATACTTCTGGAAGACATCCGAGACTTCCTTGGGGTGGTATTTAAGGTTACCCCGGCAGTCCCTAATAACCTGAGGGGAGCAAGCAGCCGAGCGGTCATTCAGCATACGGGCTAGAAGAGTGTGAGCCTTATTGCCCTTCTCATAGAAGCGTTGTCTGGAGTAGAGGAGGAGACGTTCCACCTTAACTAAAGACAAATCCTTCAGGCGAGCTCTGGCCTCCACCAGTCTACTCAATGTCCGCAAAGAGGGCCGCACCACCAGTGAGCGCTCTAGATCTATAACTGTTTGTTTGGCTAGTAACAAGGCCGCCTTCGCATCTTTTTTTTGGCGAGATCCCAAGGCTAAACAATGGCCCCGCACTACCGCCTTATGTGCTTCCCACAGTAGTGAACTAGAAGAAACAGAGCCCTCGTTCTCAAGGAAGTAGGCAGAGATACATGTTTTGATAGAGTCGCGTGTGGATTGATTTTTAATGAGACTTTCATTCAGACGCCAATGGCAATGTCTGACGGGGGTAGCAAAATCTGCTAGTTCTATGAGAACGGGGCCATGGTCAGACCAAGAGATAGGCTCTATGCGGGCTGCCCGCAAAAGGCGAACCGCTGGGACATTGCCAAAAAAATAGTCTATGCGTGAGTGGGACTTATGAGGATGAGAATAGAAGGTGAAAGACTTTTCCGTGGGGTGGTCAATTCTCCACAGGTCATATAATTTATGTAGTCGGATCAGCTTACGAAACTCTACCGACACTCTGGCTTGGTCTGAGGAGAGTGGCCGACCCACAACAGATTGCCTGTCCCAAGACTCCGAGAAGGGGATATTAAAGTCCCCTCCCAAGATTCTCGAGGAAGGGGGGTACTTTGCAAGGCGGGAGAGGACTCTACGGAGGAAAGGGATTTGGGCCTTATTAGGGGCATAGATGTTGCAGAAAACCACTGGGGTACCTCTCAGTGTACCTTCCACTAATACAAATCGACCTCCAGGGTCTGAGCAGGAGGAGATGGCCTGAAACGGGCAATCCCTCGCAAATAAGATAGCAACTCCTGCTGTTTTATTACCCCTGGAAGCCGAGTAGACAGTAGGAAAGGAGTGTCTGGCAAAATGGAAGGTGGCGTCAGAATCAAAGTGCGTCTCCTGCAAAAAGGCAATATCGGCCTTTAAAGTCCGAAGCTCTCTCAGGAGCAGTCGGCGTTTTAGATTTGAGTTGAGGCCCTTGACATTAAGGGTTACACAGTTAACCATATGGGCAGTGAGGTGTGTAGAACATTCCAATATAGCCACTCACCCAGCTCAAGAAAGGATAGCAGGTCTCCCGGGATACCACCCACAGTGTCAGGAGCGTCTCAAGGTCTGGCTGAGGCTGTAGGAAAAAACAAGAGGGAAGAAAGAACCAGGGGGGAAAGACAAAAGACAACACATACGACAAACACAGTTTTAAGGCACTTGACCAATTTCCCTGCCAACCAGTGACAGGAGGGGGAGACCTATTACTCTCCAACCATACTACACACAGTTGGGTCCAAACAGGTGGACCAGTGGTTAGAGAGGGTCCATCCCAGAGGGGAAAACGGAGAAACCAACTAAACATGAACAGTAACATGATCGAGCAAGGAGCTCGCCCACACAGCTATGGAAACATTCAGCTCAGAAAAAAAAAAAAAAACCTAGGCACTCAGAGAATAAACTAAAAAAGAGGAACCAGGAAAGTAGTCCCATCACATGTAGAACGTCCATGGAGGAAAAGTGAAACTCAGATGCGACATCCACGTGATCACCCCGGAGTGTGTTGCGGTGAAACACCCGAAGAGGAGTCAGGAGAGCCTCGGCGTCGCCTCTTGTGATGCACCGACTGCCAAACCGTAGGCGGAGGTGGTGGAGGGGCTGCCAGTGTCCAATCGGAGATTTTCGGGACCGGAAGATCAAGAGTCTCGCAGAACTTAGTGAGGTCAGAGAGGTTACGTAAGACAGCTGAGCGACCATCCCTGCGAGCTGAGAGAGCAAAGGGGAAGTTCCATCTATATGTAGCATCATGGTCTCTCAGCATTGTAAGCAATGGTCGCAGGAGACGTCTTTTCTGCAGAGTAATCCATGAGAGATCTGGGTACAGTTGGACAGGGACCCCATCAAACTCAAAATCTCGAGAAGCACGTGCTTTTGCCATAATAGCCTCTTTCACTGTATGATCATGCAGGCAACATATAACATCTCTAGGGGCACCCGATGTGGGACGAGGTTTGAGGGCCCTATGTGCTCTGTCAAATTTGATCTTGTGGGATGACGGTTCACCCAGCAGCATGTTGAACAAACCCTCCAAGGTAGCTATAAGGTCATCATCACGGGTCGCCTCCGGAAGGCCCCTAATTCGGATGTTATTGCGGCGCCCCCTATTGTCCAGATCCTCAATATGTCTCTGCATTTGGGCCGTATTATTAATAAGTACAGTTACGTGGTAAATAATAACACACTGTGTAACACTGCTGCCGAAAAGACCTGGGGGTATTGGTGGCCGGTAACCTCATCTATAGTGATCAGTGATCAGGGAGGCATCACCTCTATACAGATCACTGGTCACCACACATGGTATATACTGTATACAGCACCGGGCACCTGTATATAAGAAGGACACAGCTGGCCTGGAGCGGGTGCATAGGAGGCGACCAGGGTAATAAGGGAATGGGGGGGGGGGGGTTATAGGACCAGGACAGGTTATCACGCTTGGGATTTAGTCTAGAAAAAAGACATCTTAGGGGCGATCTGATCCCAATGTACAAATATATGAATGGACAGTACAGAGTTCTTTGTAGTGGTCTACTTACACCTAGGACTGTAACCATGACAACCTTACATTTATCCACATTATACATAATCTGCCATTTACCTACCCAAGCCTCCAGCTTCTCCAAATCCCCCTGTAATAATATGATATTATCCTCCTCCTCTGTAATATATTATCTTCCTCTGTAATATGATATTATCCTCCTCTGTAATATATTATCTTCCTCTGTAATATGATATTATCCTCCACTGCAATATTATATCCTCCTCTGTAAATAGAATATTATGCGGTCTATATATATAGTAGGTGCATAGTAGGTATAGTAGGTGATGCTGCAGTATAGATTAATTTTGTCTTACCTGTAATTTTCCTTTCCTCGAGTCCTCAGGCAGCACAGATGGGATATTCTATCCCCCAGACTCCACCCTAGGACCGTCCACCTAGCAAAGCAATCAAGAGCTTAGCATAATTGATGGCCTATAAGAACCCGCTCTCACATGTGTTTTATATATAGACAAATTCCCAAAAATAATCATTGGGTGGGTATATGTGTGCTGCCTTCGGACTGGAGGAAAGGAAAATTACAGGAAAGACAAATTTTATCTTTCCTCTTCGTCCTCAGGCAGCACAGATGGGATTTTTATAGCTAAAACCCAGGGGAGGGTAAATATTGAAGGATATCAGCGAAATAGCTGAATTCCTAAAAACTACAATTTTGAGTACCAAGCCCCTCACAGCCTGGAGCAGAATGTTATAGTACAGGTATCCTAGAAGAATGACCCCCTGACAGCGTGGAGCAGAATGACCCCCCTCACAGCGTGGAGCAGAATGACCCCCCTCACAGCCTGGAGCAGAATGACCCCCTGACAGCGTGGAGCAGAATGACCCCCTCACAGCGTGGAGCAGAATGACCCCCCTCACAGCCTGGAGCAGAATGACCCCCCTCACAGCGTGGAGCAGAATGACCCCCTCACAGCGTGGAGCAGAATGACCCCCCTCACAGCCTGGAGCAGAATGACCCCCTGACAGCGTGGAGCAGAATGACCCCCTGACAGCGTGGAGCAGAATGTTATAGTACAGGTATCCTAGAAGAATGACCCCCTCACAGCGTGGAGCAGAATGACCCCCTCACAGCCTGGAGCAGAATGACCCCCTCACAGCGTGGAGCAGAATGACCCCCTGACAGCCTGGAGCAGAATGACCCCCTGACAGCCTGGAGCAGAATGACCCCCTGACAGCCTGGAGCAGAATGACCCCCTGACAGAGTGGAGCAGAATGACCCCCTCACAGCGTGGAGCAGAATGACCCCCTTACAGCCTGGAGCAGAATGACCCCCTCACAGCGTGGAGCAGAATGACCCCCTCACAGCCTGGAGCAGAATGACCCCCTCACAGCGTGGAGCAGAATGACCCCCTCACAGCGTGGAGCAGAATGACCCCCTGACAGCCTGGAGCAGAATGACCCCCTCTCTGCCAGGTGGAGTAGAGCTTCTGCTGCATTAGATGAGATGGTGGAGTCGCTCCTCCTCCAGTAATCTCTGAGAATGTGATGCTTCCTCTGGGCAGAGAAGGAGCCGGTCTGGTAGTATCATTAGTTCTGGGTAAGAGCCGGTCTGGTAGTATCATTAGTTCTGGACACAATTACAGATTGAAGTTTATATATAATCTGCCAGGAATAGGAGACAAGAATATTCTTCTCTTCTGCACTGAATACAATGAAGGACGGACTATTAGGTCATCACCATCCGGCAACTGGTGTCCAATGTGTGAAGGAAGTCTACAGCTTCTTCCAGTCTTCTGGTCGATCTAAACCTTCAGGGAAGCCTCAGGGAACCTTCTTACAGGAGGAAGATGCCAGGAGAAGATCTGGTTTCATATTTCTGATCACTATAATGGATCTGGTAGTCATTGGCAGAATAGTGAACGTCATCCATCGTACAGTGACGGAGACTTGTGCATGAGATGTGCTGTAATCCTAATGGAAGCCTTGGTGCAGAATGGAGTGACTATGATGTTACATTCTCCAGAGACTCCCACCGGCACCATCTGTAGCTGTAGCTGGTATCCACTCTGAACACTCACGGACCTTCTTAAGTCATTATCTACTAGCTTCCAAGCTGGCAACAGAATCCCGCTGAATAATGATCCTACTGTGTATTATGGTCGGTCTTGTTATGGAGAAGGGATCCCAAGATTTTCTCTTCCATAGGTAACACCATAGCCAGGCTCATTGGTAGGGTAACACCATAACAAGCCTCATTGGTAGGGTAACACCATAACAAGCCTCACTGGTAGGGTAACACCATAACCAGCCGCATTGGTAGGGTAACACCATAACCAGGCTCATTGGTAGGGTAACACCATAACCGGGCTCATTGGTAGGGTAACACCATAACCGGGCTCATTGGTAGGGTAACACCATAACCGGGCTCATTGGTAGGGTAACACCATAACCGGGCTCATTGGTAGGGTAACACCATAACCGGGCTCATTGGTAGGGTAACACCATAACCAGGCTCATTGGTAGGGTAACACCATAACCAGGCTCATTGGTAGGGTAACACCATAACCGGGCTCATTGGTAGGTCGGCATTCTGCAGAGGGGCAGCTTCTGCTATTTCCTGTTGAGCCCGCTCTGATGGTCTCTGCTGTTACAGGAGATCTCCTTCCATAGGTCTAATGTATTGTGCCTGGATACTGTAGAATGGATTCCATTGGACCATAACACTTATGGTAAGGGCTGATGTCAGGTTGTCTGTAGGTCAGGAAAAAAATTTCCTATGATAATCTGAATTGTCCAGAGGCCTCACAGCTCACAGAGGTTGGATCACCGGGTACTGTCACAGCTCACAGAGGTTGGATCACCGGCTCCTGTCACAGCTCACAGAGGTTGGATCCCCGGGTACTGTCACAGCTCACAGAGGTTAGATCACGGCTCCTGTCACAGCTCACAGAGGTTGTATCACCATGTACTGTCACAGCTCACAGAGGTTGTATCACCATGTACTGTCACAGCTCACAGAGGTTGGATCACCGGCTCCTGTCACAGCTCACAGAGGATGGATCACCGGGTACTGTCACAGCTCACAGAGGTTGGATCACCGGCTCCTGTCACAGCTCACAGAGGTTGGATCACCGGGTACTGTCACAGCTCACAGAGGTTGGATCACCGGGTACTGTCACAGCTCACAGAGGTTGTATCACCATGTACTGTCACAGCTCACAGAGGTTGGATCACCGGGTACTGTCACAGCTCACAGAGGTTGGATCCCCGGGTACTGTCACAGCTCACAGAGGTTAGATCACGGCTCCTGTCACAGCTCACAGAGGTTGGATCACCGGGTACTGTCACAGCTCACAGAGGTTGGATCACCGGGTACTGTCACAGCTCACAGAGGTTGGATCACCGGCTCCTGTCACAGCTCACAGAGGTTGGATCACCAGGTACTGTCACAGCTCACAGAGGTTGGATCACCGGGTACTGTCACAGCTCACAGAGGTTGGATCACCCGGTACTGTCACAGCTCACAGAGGTTGGATCACCGGCTCCTGTCACAGCTCACAGAGGTTGGATCACCATGTACTGTCACAGCTCACAGAGGTTGGATCACCGGCTCCTGTCACAGCTCACAGAGGTTGGATCACCGGCTCCTGTCACAGCTCACAGAGGTTGGATCACCGGCTCCTGTCACAGCTCACAGAGGTTGGATCACCGGCTCCTGTCACAGCTCACAGAGGTTAGATCACCGGCTCCTGTCACAGCTCACAGAGGTTGGATCACCGGGTACTGTCACAGCTCACAGAGGTTGGATCACCGGCTCCTGTCACAGCTCACAGAGGTTGGATCACCGGGTACTGTCACAGCTCACAGAGGTTGGATCACCGGCTCCTGTCACAGCTCGCAGAGGTTAGATCACGGCTCCTGTCACAGCTCACAGAGGTTGGATCACCGGGTACTGTCACAGCTCACAGAGGTTGGATCACCGGTACTGTCACAGCCCACAGAGGTTGGATCACCGGCTCCTCTCACAGCTCACAGAGGTTGGATCACCGGCTCCTGTCACAGCTCACAGAGGTTGGATCACCGGCTCCTGTCACAGCTCACAGAGGTTGGAACACCGGGTACTGTCACAGCTCACAGAGGATGGATCACGGCTCCTGTCACAGCTCACAGAGGTTGGATCACGGCTCCTGTCACAGCTCACAGAGGTTGGATCACCGGCTCCTGACACAGCTCGCAGAAGTTGGATCACCGCCTCCTGTCACAGCTCACAGAGGTTGGATCACCGGGTACTGTCACAGCTCACAGAAGTTGGATCACCAGGTACTGTCACAGCTCACAGAGGTTGGATCACCGGCTCCTTTCACAGCTCACAGAGGTTGGATCACCGGGTACTGTCACAGCTCACAGAGGTTGGATCACCGGCTCCTGTCACAGCTCACAGAGGTTGTATCACCATGTACTGTCACAGCTCACAGAGGTTGGATCACCGGCTCCTGTCACAGCTCACAGAGGATGGATCACCGGGTACTGTCACAGCTCACAGAGGTTGGATCACCGGGTACTGTCACAGCTCACAGAGGTTGGATCACCGCCTCCTGTCACAGCTCACAGAGGTTGGATCGCCCGGTACTGTCACAGCTCACAGAGGTTGGATCACCGGGTACTGTCACAGCTCACAGAGGTTGGATCACCCGGTACTGTCACAGCTCACAGAGGTTGGATCACCGGGTACTGTCACAGCTCACAGAGGTTGTATCACCATGTACTGTCACAGCTCACAGAGGTTGGATCACCGGCTCCTGTCACAGCTCACAGAGGTTGGATCACCGACCCTGTCACAGCTCACAGAGGTTGGATCACCATGTACTGTCACAGCTCACAGAGGTTGGATCACCGGCTCCTGTCACAGCTCACAGAGGTTGGATCACCGGGTACTGTCACAGCTCACAGAGGTTGGATCACCGGCCCTGTTAGCTCACAGAGGTTGGATCACCGGGTACTGTCACAGCTCACAGAGGTTGGATCACCAGCCCTGTCACAGCTCACAGAGGTTGGATCACCGGCTCCTGTCACAGCTCACAGAGGATGGATCACCGGGTACTGTCACAGCTCACAGAGGTTGGATCACCGGCTCCTGTCACAGCTCACAGAGGTTGGATCACCGGCTCCTGTCACAGCTCACAGAGGTTGGATCACCGGCTCCTGTCACAGCTCACAGAGGTTGGATCACCGGCTCCTGTCACAGCTCACAGAGGTTGGATCACCGGGTACTGTCACAGCTCACAGAGGTTGGATCACCGACTCCTGTCACAGCTCACAGAGGTTGGATCACCAGGTACTGTCACAGCTCACTATGGCCACTACATAAGGGTATATACCACACCAAGGACCTGGAGGGCAGCCATCACCATAATGGCTGCTTCATAAGGGTATACATCACCAACCAAGGACCTGGAGGGCAGCCATCACTATAATGGCCACTACATAAGGGTATATATCACCAACCAAGGACCTGGGGCAGCCATCACCATAATGGCCACTACATAAGGGTATACATCACCAGCCAAGGACCTGGAGGGCAGCCATCACCATAATGGCCACTACATAAGGGTATATATCACCAACCAAGGACCTGGGGCAGCCATCACCATAATGGCCACTACATAAGGGTATACATCACCACACCAAGGACCTGGAGGGCAGCCATCACCATAATGGCCACTACATAAGGGTATACATCACCAACCAAGGACCTGGAGAGCAGCCATCACCATAATGGCTACTACATAAGGGTATACACCACACCAAGGACCTGGGGCAGCCATCACCATAATGGCTACTACATAAGGGTATACATCATCAACCAAGGACCTGGAGGGCTGCCATCTCCATAATGGCCACTACATGACAGCTGTCCGTACCAGCCTTACACCATGGAGACAGCTGTCCGTAACAGCCTTACACCATGGAAACAGCTGTCCGTAACAGCCTTACACCATGGAGACAGCCGTCCGTACCAGCCTTACACCATGGAGACAGCTGTCCGCACCAGCCTTACACCATGGAGAAAGCCATCCGTACCAGCCTTACAACATGGAGACAGCCGTCCGTACCAGCCTTACACCATGGAGCCGTTCGTACCATCCTTACACCATGGAGACAGCCGTCCGTACCAGCCTTACACCATGGAGACAGCTGTCCGTACCAGCCTTACACCATGGAGACAGCTGTCCGTAACAGCCTTACACCATGGAAACAGCTGTCCGTACCAGCCTTACACCATGGAAACAGCTGTCCGTACCAGCCTTACACCATGGAGACAGCTGTCCGTACCAGCCTTACACCATGGAGAAAGCCGTCCGTACCAGCCTTACAACATGGAGACAGCTGTCCATACCAGCCTTACACCATGGAGCCGTTCGTACCAGCCTTACACCATGGAGACAGCCGTCCGTACCAGCCTTACACTATGGAGACAGCCGTCCGTACCAGCCTTACACCATGGAGACAGCTGTCCGTACCAGCCTTACACCATGGAAACAGCTGTCCGTACCAGCCTTACACCATGGAGACAGCTGTCCGCACCAGCCTTACACCATGGAGAAAGCCGTCCGTACCAGCCTTACAACATGGAGACAGCTGTCCGTACCAGCCTTACACCATGGAGCCGTTCGTACCAGCCTTACACTATGGAGACAGCCGTCCATACCAGCCTTACACTATGGAGACAGCTGTCCGTACCAGCCTTACACCATGGAGCCGTTCGTACCAGCCTTACACCATGGAGCCGTTCGTACCAGCCTTACACTATGGAGACAGCCGTCCGTACCAGCCTTACACCATGGAGAAAGCCGTCCGTACCAGCCTTACACCATGGAGACAGCTGTCCGTACCAGCCTTACACCATGGAGACAGCCATTCGTATCGTCCGTACTTACACTTGGTACATTGACGAATCTACGAGTCCGTCCTTCATAAGTTACACAGGACGGGTCTAACCATGTCACGCACACAATGACAGTCACCAGTGGACGTAGTTTGTGTTCCCCTCATCTTCGGCATGTATGGTTGTTAGAGGTGGTGAGATGTAAGACGACGTATGGGCCGGCCTATAAGGGGGTAGGAGGTGGATTTCTTCTTTTCATTTTTGTTGGTGTTAGTGACGTAATATAGGCAGCTGAGAGATACATAGTATGGATGAAAAAGTACATCAAGATCTACCAAGGAGGGGGGATTGATGATGGACAGGGGGACGGATGATGGGGGGGCAGATGACGGGAGGAGGGGTGGTTGGTGGGATGAGAGGGGACGGATGACGGGGAGAGGGGACGGATGACGGGAAGGGGAACGGATGACGGGGGGAGGGGGTGACTAGCAGTATATATATATATTAGGTGTGCACTATTATGTGATGCTGTCTTTTCCTCTCTCTCTTAGTATTTCATACTTGTTTTGTACATTTGTGGTGCCCACTCATGTTTTCTCTGCACTACATCTATATACCTGCACTACGCTTACAGTCGTACCTCTGTTCTCAAACTTAATCGGTTCTGGAAGGTTGTTCGAGAACCGAGCTGTTAGTTCCCATAGGGAATAATGTAAATCTCATTAATGGGTTTTTACCCTCCATGGGTGCAGAGTGCCCGGCCCACACAGCGTAAAGACCAGCAGTGAGCAGCCGGGCAGGGCGCACCACTACTTACTGTAAAGAGCGGGGACACCTGTCATAAAGACGGGAATCCCTGCTCTGTGTTCCCCAGAGAGAAGCTGTTTAAACTTGCCACCCGCCCCTGCTCCTCAGCTGTGGGGAAACCATGTAAAGAAGGGGGATACCCATCTTAATGAGGAGAATCCCCTCCTCTTTACAGGGTGTACCCCACAGCTTAGAGAAGCGGGGCAGCAAGTTTAACAGCTGCTGCCTCTCTCTGTCATTATGATGGGAATCCCTGCTCCTGTTCCCGAACACCGAGCGATGTTGGAGAACTGGGCAAAACTTCAGGTGGAAATTTAGTTTGAATTTAGTTTGAAAAAGGTGTTCGGGAACCGAGGTTTTACTGTACTGTATTACACTGCAGGTGCCGGGCTCCTCTGGAAGACGAATATAAGTTACAGTCTGGGGGGAAGATTTTACCCAGATTTTTGAGGCTGAGAACAATGAGGACACTTTGTAGGGGGCGTTGTTCTCGGCCGGTGACTGTATCCTGTAGGGGGCGTTGTTCTTGGCCGGTGACTGTATCCTGTAGGGGGCGTTGTTGTCGGACGGTGACTGTATCCTGTAGGGGGCGTTGTTCTCGGACGGTGACTGTATCCTGTAGGGGGCGTTGTTCTTGGCCGGTGACTGTATCCTGTAGGGGGCGTTGTTCTTGGCCGGTGACTGTATCCTGTAGGGGGCGTTGTTCTCGGCCGGTGACTGTATCCTGTAGGGGGCGTTGTTCTTGGCCGGTGACTGTATCCTGTAGGGGGCGTTGTTCTCGGACGGTAACTGTATCCTGTAGGGGGCGTTGTTCTCGGACGGTGACTGTATCCTGTAGGGGGCGTTGTTCTCGGCCGGTGACTGTATCCTGTAGGGGGCGTTGTTCTTGGCCGGTGACTGTATCCTATAGGGGGCGTTGTTCTCGGACGGTGACTGTATCCTGTAGGGGGCGTTGTTCTCGGACGGTGACTGTATCCTGTAGGGGGCGTTGTTCTTGGCTGGTGACTGTATCCTGTAGGGGGCGTTGTTCTTGGCCGGTGACTGTATCCTGTAGGGGACGTTGTTCTCGGCCGGTGACTGTATCCTGTAGGGGGCGTTGTTCTCGGCTGGTGACTGTATCCTGTAGGGGGCGTTGTTCTCGGACGGTGACTGTATCCTGTAGGGGGCGTTGTTCTCGGACGGTGACTGTATCCTGTAGGGGGCGTTGTTCTCGGACGGTGACTGTATCCTGTAGGGGGCGTTGTTCTCGGCCGGTGACTGTATCCTGTAGGGGGCGTTGTTCTTGGCCGGTGACTGTATCCTGTAGGGGGCGTTGTTGTCGGACGGTGACTGTATCCTGTAGGGGGCGTTGTTCTCGGCCGGTGACTGTATCCTGTAGGGGGCGTTGTTCTTGGCCGGTGACTGTATCCTGTAGGGGGCGTTGTTCTTGGCCGGTGACTGTATCCTGTAGGGGGCGTTGTTCTCGGCCGGTGACTGTATCCTGTAGGGGGCGTTGTTCTTGGCCGGTGACTGTATCCTGTAGGGGGCGTTGTTCTCGGACGGTAACTGTATCCTGTAGGGGGCGTTGTTCTCGGACGGTGACTGTATCCTGTAGGGGGCGTTGTTCTCGGCCGGTGACTGTATCCTGTAGGGGGCGTTGTTCTTGGCCGGTGACTGTATCCTATAGGGGGCGTTGTTCTCGGACGGTGACTGTATCCTGTAGGGGGCGTTGTTCTCGGACGGTGACTGTATCCTGTAGGGGGCGTTGTTCTTGGCTGGTGACTGTATCCTGTAGGGGGCGTTGTTCTTGGCCGGTGACTGTATCCTGTAGGGGACGTTGTTCTCGGCCGGTGACTGTATCCTGTAGGGGGCGTTGTTCTCGGCTGGTGACTGTATCCTGTAGGGGGCGTTGTTCTCGGACGGTGACTGTATCCTGTAGGGGACGTTGTTCTCGGACGGTGACTGTATCCTGTAGGGGGCGTTGTTCTCGGACGGTGACTGTATCCTGTAGGGGGCGTTGTTCTCGGCTGGTGACTGTATCCTGTAGGGGGCGTTGTTCTCGGACGGTGACTGTATCCTGTAGGGGGCGTTGTTCTCGGACGGTGACTGTATCCTATAGGGGGCGTTGTTCTCGGACGGTGACTGTATCCTGTAGGGGGCGTTGTTCTCGGCTGGTGACTGTATCCTGTAGGGGGCGTTGTTCTCGGACGGTGACTGTATCCTGTAGGGGCGTTGTTCTCGGACGGTGACTGTATCCTGTAGGGGGCGTTGTTCTCGGCTGGTGACTGTATCCTGTAGGGGGCGTTGTTCTCGGACGGTGACTGTATCCTGTAGGGGGCGTTGTTCTCGGACGGTGACTGTATCCTATAGGGGGCGTTGTTCTCGGCCGGTGACTGTATCCTGTAGGGGGCGTTGTTCTCAGACGGTGACTGTATCCTGTAGGGGGCGTTGTTCTCGGACGGTGACTGTATCCTGTAGGGGGGGGTGTCTCTTGTAACCTTGCTGTCTCTCTCCCCACAGCCCCCGCAGTTTAAGCTGGACCCCCGACTGGCCCGTCTCCTGGGGATTCACACGCAGACTCGGGCCGTCATAATCCAGGCGCTCTGGCAGTATATAAAGACCAACAAGCTGCAGGATTGTCATGACAAGGAGTATATCAGCGGAGACAAGTATTTCCAGCAGGTGGGGCCACCATGTCCTATGAACTATAATACCTAGAGAACTATAACAGCTCCAGAACATTATATAAGCCGATTTCATAGGAGATATAATATTAGTCTAGAGGAGCAGTGTGATGCAGTACGTACTGGATCTTGCATAGACGTAGATCGATAGGGGTAACAGGGAGCCCAGGGATGAGCGATACGGGTGACAAGGAATGGGGAGAGTTGGAGCAATAGAGGTGATGAGCGTGGCTATGTGTAGCCATAGGGGTGAGGGGGAGCGTGGCCATGTGGAGCCAAGGGGGGGTGAGGGGGAGCGTGGCCATGTGGAGCCATAGGGGTGATGGGGAGCGTGGCCATGTGGAGCCATAGGGGTGATGGGGAGCGTGGCCATGTGGAGCCAAGGGGGGGTGAGGGGGAGCGTGGCCATGTGGAGCCATAGGGGTGATGGGGAGCGTGGCCATGTGGAGCCAAGGGGGGGTGAGGGGGAGCGTGGCCATGTGGAGCCAAGGGGGGTGAGGGGGAGCGTGGCCATGTGGAGCCATAGGGGTGATGGGGAGCGTGGCCATGTGGAGCCATAGGGGTGATGGGGAGCGTGGCCCTGTGGAGCCATAGGGGTGATGGGGAGTGTGGAGCCATAGGGTTGATGGGGAGCGTGGCCATGTAGAGCCATAGGGGTGATGGGGAGCGTGGCCATGTGGAGCCATAGGGGTGATGGGGAGCGTGGCCACGTGGAGCCATAGGGGTGATGGGGAGTGTGGAGCCATAGGGGTGTGTGCCCGGAGACCTCGCAGGGACTATGGTTGTTGAAGAGGGATGTTATGTTGAAGGGGGCTATGTTATGCTCTGAGATAACTCCCATCATCCCCCAACCTAAATTCTTGAAGTTAAACAATTTAATTTTTTTTTTTTAACCTAACAGATATTTGATTGTCCTCGTTTAAAGTTCTCGGAAATCCCACAGAGGCTGACAAACCTGCTGCTGCCACCGGACCCCATCGTCATCAACCACATCATCAGGTATGGGGCCCAGTGTCGGTTTCTATCTGAGAATAGACTTCCTCTTCCCCCAGACCCTGTACAGTCCACACCATCCACTCCTGATTACTGACCTCCATCCCCAGTACAGTCCACACCATCCACTCCTGATTACTGACCTCCATCCCCCAGTACAGTCCACACCATCCACTCCTGATTATTGACCTCCATCCCCTGTACAGTCCACACCATCCACTCCCCTGATTACTGACCTCCATCCCCCAGTACAGTCCACACCATCCACTCCCCTGATTATTGACCTCCATCCCCAGTACAGTCCACACCATCCACTCCCCTGATTATTGACCTCCATCCCCAGTACAGTCCACACCATCCACTCCTGATTATTGACCTCCATCCCCAGTACAGTCCACACCATCCACTCCTGATTATTGACCTCCATCCCCTGTACAGTCCACACCATCCACGTCCCCTGATTATTGACCTCCATCCCCCAGTACAGTCCACACCATCCACTCCCCTGATTATTGACCTCCATCCCCAGTACAGTCCACACCATCCACTCCCCTGATTATTGACCTCCATCCCCAGTACAGTCCACACCATCCACTCCTGATTATTGACCTCCATCCCCTGTACAGTCCACACCATCCACTCCCCTGATTATTGACCTCCATCCCCCAGTACAGTCCACACCATCCACTCCCCTGATTATTGACCTCCATCCCCCAGTACAGTCCACACCATCCACTCCCCTGATTATTGATCTCCATCCCCCAGTACAGTCCACACCATCCACTCCCCTGATTATTGACCTCCATCCCCCAGTACAGTCCACACCATCCACTCCCCTGATTATTGACCTCCATCCCCAGTACAGTCCACACCATCCACTCCTGATTATTGACCTCCATCCCCAGTACAGTCCACACCATCCACTCCTGATTATTGACCTCCATCCCCTGTACAGTCCACACCATCCACTCCCCTGATTATTGACCTCCATCCCCCAGTACAGTCCACACCATCCACTCCCCTGATTATTGACCTCCATCCCCAGTACAGTCCACACCATCCACTCCTGATTACTGACCTCCATCCCCAGTACAGTCCACACCATCCACTCCTGATTACTGACCTCCATCCCCCAGTACAGTCCACACCATCCACTCCCCTGATTATTGACCTCCATCCCCCAGTACAGTCCACACCATCCACTCCCGATTATTGACCTCCATCCCCAGTACAGTCCACACCATCCACTCCTGATTATTGACCTCCATCCCCCAGTACAGTCCACACCATCCACTCCTGATTATTGACCTCCATCCCCCAGTACAGTCCACACAATCCACTCCCGATTATTGACCTCCATCCCCCAGTACAGTCCACACCATCCACTCCCCTGATTATTGACCTCCATCCCCAGTACAGTCCACACCATCCACTCCCCTGATTATTGACCTCCATCCCCCAGTACAGTCCACACCATCCACTCCCCTGATTATTGACCTCCATCCCCCAGTACAGTCCACACCATCCACTCCTGATTACTGACCTCCATCCCCCAGTACAGTCCACACCATCCACTCCCCTGATTATTGACCTCCATCCCCCAGTACAGTCCACACCATCCTCTCCCCTGATTATTGACCTCCATCCCCAGTACACTCCACACCATCCACTCCCCTGATTATTGACCTCCATCCCCAGTACAGTCCACACCATCCACTCCCCTGATTATTGACCTCCATCCCCCAGTACAGTCCACACCATCCACTCCTGATTATTGACCTCCATCCCCAGTACAGTCCACACCATCCACTCCCCTGATTATTGATCTCCATCCCCAGTACAGTCCACACCATCCACTCCCCTGATTATTGACCTCCATGCCCCAGTGCAGTCCACACCATCCACTCCCCTGATTATTGACCTTCATCCCCAGTACAGTCCACAGCACCCACTGCCGATTATTGAGCTTCATCCCCAGTACAGTCCACACCATCCACTCCCGATTATTGACCTCCATCCCCCAGTACAGTCCACACCATCCACTCCCGATTATTGACCTCCATCCCCAGTACAGTCCACACCATCCACTCCCGATTATTGACCTCCATCCCCCAGTACAGTCCACACCATCCACTCCCCTGATTATTGACCTCCATCCCCAGTATAGTCCACACCATCCACTCCTGATTATTGACCTCCATCCCCAGTACAGTCCACACCATCCACTCCTGATTACTGACCTCCATCCCCCAATATAGTCCACACCATCCACTCCCCTGATTATTGACCTCCATCCCCAGTACAGTCCACACCATCCACTCCCGATTATTGAGCTTCATCCCCCAGTACAGTCCAAACCATCCACTCCCCTGATTATTGACCTCCATCCCCCAGTACAGTCCACACCATCCACTCCTGATTATTGATCTCCATCCCCAGTACAGTCCACACCATCCACTCCCCTGATTATTGACCTCCATCCCCCAGTACAGTCCACACCATCCACTCCCCTGATTATTGACCTCCATCCCCAGTACAGTCCACACCATCCACTCCCCTGATTATTGACCTCCATCCCCCAGTACAGTCCACACCATCCACTCCCCTGATTATTGACCTCCATCCCCAGTACAGTCCACCCCATCCACTCCCGATTATTGACCTCCATCCTTAGTACAGTCCACACCATCCACTCCCGATTATTGACCTCCATCCCCAGTACAGTCCACACCATCCACTCCCGTGATTATTGACCTCCATCCCCAGTACAGTCCACACCATCCACTCCCCTGATTATTGACATCCATCCCCCAGTACAGTCCACACCATCCACTCCCCTGATTATTGACATCCATCCCCCAGTACAGTCCACACCATCCACTCCCCTGATTATTGACCTCCATCCCCAGTACAGTCCACACCATCCACTCCTGATTATTGACCTCCATCCCCAGTACAGTCCACACCATCCACTCCTGATTATTGAGCTTCATCCCCCAGTACAGTCCACACCATCCACTCCCCTGATTATTGACCTCCATCCCCCAGTACAGTCCACACCATCCACTCCTGATTATTGATCTCCATCCCCAGTACAGTCCACACCATCCACTCCCCTGATTATTGACCTCCATCCCCAGTACAGTCCAAACCATCCACTCCCCTGATTATTGACCTCCATCCCCCAGTACAGTCCACACCATCCACTCCTGATTATTGATCTCCATCCCCAGTACAGTCCACACCATCCACTCCCCTGATTATTGACCTCCATCCCCAGTACAGTCCACACCATCCACTCCCCTGATTATTGACCTCCATCCCCAGTACAGTCCACACCATCCACTCCTGATTACTGACCTCCATCCCCCAGTACAGTCCACACCATCCACTCCCCTGATTATTGACCTCCATCCCCAGTACAATCCACACCATCCACTCCCCTGATTATTGACCTCCATCCCCAGTACAGTCCACACCATCCACTCCCCTGATTATTGACCTCCATCCCCCAGTACAGTCCACACCATCCACTCCTGATTATTGACCTCCATCCCCAGTACAGTCCACACCATCCACTCCTGATTATTGACCTCCATCCCCCAGTACAGTCCACACAATCCACTCCCGATTATTGACCTCCATCCCCCAGTACAGTCCACACCATCCACTCCCCTGATTATTGACCTCCATCCCCAGTACAGTCCACACCATCCACTCCCCTGATTATTGACCTCCATCCTCAGTACAGTCCACACCATCCACTCCCCTGATTATTGACCTCCATCCCCCAGTACAGTCCACACCATCCACTCCTGATTACTGACCTCCATCCCCCAGTACAGTCCACACCATCCTCTCCCCTGATTATTGACCTCCATCCCCAGTACAGTCCACACCATCCACTCCCGATTATTGAGCTTCATCCCCAGTACAGTCCACACCATCCACTCCCCTGATTATTGACCTCCATCCCCAGTACAGTCCACACCATCCACTGCCCTGATTATTGACCTCCATCCCCAGTACAGTCCACACCATCCACTCCCCTGATTATTGACCTCCATCCCCAGTACAGTCCACACCATCCACTCCCCTGATTATTGACCTCCATCCCCAGTACAGTCCACACCATCCACTCCCCTGATTATTGACCTCCATCCTCAGTACAGTCCACACCATCCACTCCCCTGATTATTGACCTCCATCCCCCAGTACAGTCCACACCATCCACTCCTGATTATTGACCTCCATCCCCAGTACAGTCCACACCATCCACTCCTGATTATTGACCTCCATCCCCAGTACAGTCCACACCATCCACTCCCCTGATTATTGATCTCCATCCCCAGTACAGTCCACACCATCCACTCCCCTGATTATTGACCTCCATCCCCCAGTACAGTCCACACCATCCACTCCCCTGATTATTGACCTCCATCCCCCAGTACAGTCCACACCATCCACTCCTGATTACTGACCTCCATCCCCCAGTACAGTCCACACCATCCTCTCCCCTGATTATTGACCTCCATCCCCAGTACACTCCACACCATCCACTCCCCTGATTATTGACCTTCATCCCCAGTACAGTCCACAGCACCCACTGCCGATTATTGACCTCCATCCCCAGTACAGTCCACACAATCCACTCCCGATTATTGACCTCCATCCCCCAGTACAGTCCACACCATCCACTCCCGATTATTGACCTCCATCCCCAGTACAGTCCACACCATCCACTCCCGATTATTGACCTCCATCCCCCAGTACAGTCCACACCATCCACTCCCCTGATTATTGACCTCCATCCCCAGTATAGTCCACACCATCCACTCCTGATTATTGACCTCCATCCCCAGTACAGTCCACACCATCCACTCCCTGATTACTGACCTCCATCCCCCAATATAGTCCACCACCATCCACTCCCCTGATTATTGACCTCCATCCCCAGTACAGTCCACACCATCCACTCCCGATTATTGAGCTTCATCCCCAGTATAGTCCACACCATCCACTCCCCTGATTATTGACCTCCATCCCCCAGTACAGTCCACACCATCCACTCCTGATTATTGATCTCCATCCCCAGTACAGTCCACACCATCCACTCCCCTGATTATTGACCTCCATCCCCAGTACAGTCCACACCATCCACTCCCCTGATTATTGACCTCCATCCCCAGTACAGTCCACACCATCCACTCCCCTGATTATTGACCTCCATCCCCAGTACAGTCCACACCATCCACTCCCCTGATTATTGACCTCCATCCCCCAGTACAGTCCACACCATCCACTCCCCTGATTATTGACCTCCATCCCCAGTACAGTCCACCCCATCCACTCCCGATTATTGACCTCCATCCTTAGTACAGTCCACACCATCCACTCCGATATTGACCCTCCATCCCCCAGTACAGTCCACAACATCCACTCCCCCTGATTATTGACCTCCATCCCCACGTACAGTCCACACCATCCACTCCCAGTGATATTGACCTCCATCCCCAGTACAGTCCACACCATCCACTCCCCTGATTATTGACATCCATCCCCCAGTACAGTCCACACCATCCACTCCCCTGATTATTGACCTCCATCCCCCAGTACAGTCCACACCATCCACTCCCCTGATTATTGACCTCCATCCCCCAGTACAGTCCACACCATCCACTCCCCTGATTATTGACCTCCATCCCCCAGTACAGTCCACACCATCCACTCCCCTGATTATTGACCTCCATCCCCAGTACAGTCCACACCATCCACTCCCCTGATTATTGACCTCCATCCCCAGTACAGTCCACACCATCCACTCCCCTGATTATTGACCTTTATCCCAGTACAGTCCACAGCATCCACTGCCGATTATTGACCTCCATCCCCAGTACAGTCCACACCATCCACTCCCGATCATTGACCTCCATCCCCAGTACAGTCCACACCATCCACTCCCCTGATTATTGACCTCCATCCCCTGTACAGTCCACACCATCCACTCCCGATTATTGACCTCCATCCCCAGTACAGTCCACACCATCCACTCCTGATTATTGACCTCCATCCCCAGTACAGTCCACACCATCCACTCCCCTGATTATTGAGCTTTATCCCCAGTACAGTCCACACCATCCACTCCCGATTATTGACCTCCATCCCCAGTACAGTCCACACCATCCACTCCCGATTATTGACCTCCATCCCCAGTACAGTCCACACCATCCACTCCCGATTATTGAGCTTCATCCCCAGTACAGTCCACACCATCCACTCCCGATTATTGACCTCCATCCCCAGTACAGTCCACACCATCCACTCCCCTGATTATTGACCTCCATCCCCAGTACAGTCCACACCATCCACTCCCCTGATTTTTGAGCTTTATCCCCAGTACAGTCCACACCATCCACTCCCGATTATTGACCTCCATCCCCAGTACAGTCCAAACCATCCACTCCCCTGATTATTGAGCTTTATCCCCAGTACAGTCCACACCATCCACTCCCGATTATTGACCTCCATCCCCAGTACAGTCCACACCATCCACTCCCGATTATTGACCTCCATCCCCAGTACAGTCCACACCATCCACTCCCGATTATTGACCTCCATCCCCAGTACAGTCCACACCATCCACTCCCGATTATTGAGCTTCATCCCCAGTACAGTCCACACCATCCACTCCCCTGATTACTGACCTCCATCCCCAGTACAGTCCACACCATCCACTCCCGATTATTGACCTCCATCCCCAGTACAGTCCACACCATCCACTCCCCTGATTATTGACCTCCATCCCCAGTACAGTCCACACCATCCACTCCTGATTACTGACCTCCATCCCCCAGTACAGTCCACACCATCCTCTCCCCTGATTATTGACCTCCATCCCCAGTACAGTCCACACCATCCACTCCCCTGATTATTGACCTCCATCCCCCAGTACAGTCCACACCATCCACTCCACTGATTATTGACCTCCATCCCCAGTACACTCCACACCATCCACTCCCGATTATTGAGCTTCATCCCCAGTACAGTCCACACCATCCACTCCCGATTATTGACCTCCATCCCCCAGTACAGTCCACACCATCCACTCCCCTGATTATTGACCTCCATCCCCAGTACAGTCCACACCATCCACTCCCGATTATTGAGCTTCATCCCCAGTACAGTCCACACCATCCACTCCCGATTATTGACCTCCATCCCCAGTACAGTCCACACCATCCACTCCCGATTATTGAGCTTCATCCCCAGTACAGTCCACACCATCCACTCCCGATTATTGACCTCCATCCCCCAGTACAGTCCACACCATCCACTCCCCTGATTATTGACCTCCATCCCCAGTACAGTCCACACCATCCACTCCCGATTATTGAGCTTCATCCCCAGTACAGTCCACACCATCCACTCCCGATTATTGACCTCCATCCCCCAGTACAGTCCACACCATCCACTCCCCTGATTATTGACCTCCATCCCCAGTACAGTCCACACCAATCACTCCCCTGATTATTGACCTCCATCCCCAGTACAGTCCACACCATCCACTCCCGATTATTGAGCTTCATCCCCAGTACAGTCCACACCATCCACTCCCGATTATTGACCTCCATCCCCAGTACAGTCCACACCATCCACTCCCGATTATTGAGCTTCATCCCCAGTACAGTCCACACCATCCACTCCTGATTACTGACCTCCATCCCCCAGTACAGTCCACACCATCCACTCCCGATTATTGACCTCCATCCCCAGTACAGTCCACACCATCCACTCCCGATTATTGAGCTTCATCCCCAGTATAGTCCACACCATCCACTCCCCTGATTATTGACCTCCATCCCCAGTACAGTCCACACCATCCACTCCCGATTATTGAGCTTCATCCCCAGTACAGTCCACACCATCCACTCCCCTGATTATTGATCTCCATCCCCAGTACAGTCCACACCATCCACTCCCGATTATTGACCTCCATCCCCAGTACAGTCCACACCATCCACTCCCGATTATTGAGCTTCATCCCCAGTACAGTCCACACCATCCACTCCTGATTATTGACCTCCATCCCCAGTACAGTCCACACCATCCACTCCCGATTATTGACCTCCATCCCCAGTACAGTCCACACCATCCACTCCCGATTATTGAGCTTCATCCCCAGTACAGTCCACACCATCCACTCCCCTGATTATTGACCTCCATCCCCAGTCCTCCTGAACTGTTCAAGTTATCCAGTTTTCTGAGCTATGACCTCCCCCATCATGATGATGCCCCCTTCTTCAGCATGATGGAAGATGGGCTGTCATGTGGCATTTTGTGAGCAGCTTCTCTCCTGAATTTCTACCTGATTGGTGGAATATTGTACAGATGTTTTCATTCTAGAAAATTCTCCCATATGCACAGGAGAAGCTATAAGGGAAATTTCAGATTACAATTTTTTCCTCAGCTTTTTACCTTAAAGCAGCACTGTCAGCAGTTTCGGGCCAATGAACCTGCTGATATCACCCAGCCGCCCTGTACCTTAGGACTTAAGGGCCGCTCTTCTTTTTCTGCTCGTGCCAGTATTGTGCCGCTTTTTGATAATTTCGGATATGCTAATCCACATGTTAGGAGCATACTGAGGATTGCCCGTCTGCCCGAGCACCCTCTCGGCCCGCCTAGCCCGCCACTCCTTCCCCGCCTACCCCTCCCACTATGGATATTCATCTATGCATAGTTGGGCTGCTTGTTACCACGCATGTGCAGAATGCAGCCTGTAACAAGCGGCCTAGCCATGCATAGATGAATATCCATAGTAGCTGGGCGGGCCGAGCCGGTGCTCCGGGCGGACGGGGAACACCCAGACTGCATATCCAAAATTATCAAGAAACGGCACAATACCGAAACAGGCAGAAATAAGAAGCCCTGACGTCTGCAAAAAGAATGTGATGTTACCCGATGTATTGGAATAGGTAAATCCATTGTTTTCCATAGGTCCATTATCTGCCCAATCAGACAGGATAGCAGCCGTGTAATAAAGACTAGGAGCTGATCATCAGATGATTGTTGTCTTTTAACAACTTGGTTATTTTCACACAAAGTGAAAAGGCGTCCTCTTTTTTCTTTTTAAAATGATGTCCGTTATTACTGCATCTTAATTGTAGTCAACGGAATGACGGCCGCCCAATGCACACAGTGTATTAAACAACAGACATTGTTTGCATTGATGTCAAAATAATGATCATGACAATTATTCGCCGACATCTTTTGCAAACAAGTCCTTTTTTTGTCTTTACTACTAAATTCAATGGACCTTCAAAAAAGAATCACGCCCAAAAGGGCCTGAACTAGAATACTGTACCAACAGCCGTCATTGTAATGACGGACACCCAAAACACAAAATGACAGATGTTGTTTGCTACTCAACTGTGCATCGCTACATGTAATAGGAGATGTGTGGTCGGCGGCTGGTGAAAGTTTATAGAAAGTAATAAAGTTATACTTACCTGTCCAGGATCCCCCAGTGTCCTCCTTCCTGTTCCTAGCTCTTTGGTTATACTTACCTCTCCAGGATCCCCCACTGTCCTCCTACATGTTCCTAGCTCATCGGTTATACTTACCTGTCCAGGCTCTCCCAGTGTCCTCCTGCCTGTTTCTAGCTCTTTGGTTATACTTACCTGTCCAGGCTCCTCCATTCCTCCTGCCTGTTCCTAGCTCATTGGTTATACTTACCTGTCCAGGCTCTCCCAGTGTCCTCCTGCCTGTTTCTAGCTCTTTGGTTATACTTACCTGTCCAGGCTCCTCCATTCCTCCTGCCTGTTCCTAGCTCATTGGTTATACTTACCTGTCCAGGCTCTCCCAGTGTCCTCCTGCCTGTTTCTAGCTCTTTGGTTATACTTACCTGTCCAGGCTCCTCCATTCCTCCTGCCTGTTCCTAGCTCATTGGTTATACTTACCTGTCCAGGCTCCCCCAGTGTCCTCCTGCCTGTTCCTAGCTCATCGGTTATACTTACCTGTCCAGGCTCCTCCATTCCTTCTGCCTGTTTCTAGCTCTTTGGTTATACTTACCTGTCCAGGCTCTCCCAGTGTCCTCCTGCCTGTCCCCTGCTCACCACTGCTGACATTTCCTACCCTCTCTGTGCAGTGACAGTCACTGATCAGCAGGGAACAGGCAGGAGGAGGACAATGCTAACCGAATAAACACAGCCCTTGCTGCACGATCATAGAGCGTCTAGCAGACTGGCGCTCGCTTACGTAGAAAATTAGGAAGTGTAATATGGTGCTTAGACAACATCTGTGGCGCCCTCTATAGGCAGACATACGTCTCTCCTGTCCCATCAATTTACCGAACTCTAAACATATGGTAGAAACATCTAACAAGTAACAAAGGGAACGGGAGGTACCTGGCTGTAACGTATAGCGAAGCATGGCGGTATATGGCGTTACGTATGGAAGCAGAAGATTTTTTATTTTTTAATAAATGAATCAAATAAATAATACTTGTGTGTCCCTGTAGTGTGGATCCCACTGACCAGAAGAAGACCGCCTGTTATGATATCGATGTGGAAGTGGAAGATCCACTGAAGAGTCAGATGAGCAGCTTCCTTCTGTCCACAGCGAACCAGCAGGAGATCGCTGCACTGGATAATAAGGTAATCCCTATGGAGGAGGGGTGGGGGATAGCCATGGTGCCTGTAATCCCTATGGAGGAGGGGTGGGGGATAGCCATGGTGCCTGTAATCCCTATGGAGGAGGGGTGGGGGATAGCCATGGTGCCTGTAATCCCTATGGAGGAGGGGTGGGGGATAGCCATGGTGCCTGTAATCCCTATGGAGGAGGGGTGGGGGATAGCCATGGTGCCTGTGATCCCTATGGAGGAGGGGTGGGGGATAGCCATGGTGCCTGTAATCCCTATGGAGGAGGGGTGGGGGATAGCCATGGTGCCTGTAATCCCTATGGAGGAGGGGTGGGGGATAGCCATGGTGCCTGTAATCCCTATGGAGGAGGGGTGGGGGATAGCCATGGTGCCTGTAATCCCTATGGAGGAGGGGTGGGGGATAGCCATGGTGCCTGTAATCCCTATGGAGGAGGGGTGGGGGATAGCCATGGTGCCTGTAATCCCTATGGAGGAGGGGTGGGGGATAGCCATGGTGCCTGTAATCCCTATGGAGGAGGGGTGGGGGATAGCCATGGTGCCTGTAATCCCTATGGAGGAGGGGTGGGGGATAGCCATGGTGCCTGTAATCCCTATGGAGGAGGGGTGGGGGATAGCCATGGTGCCTGTAATCCCTATGGAGGAGGGGTGGGGGATAGCCATGGTGCCTGTAATCCCTATGGAGGAGGGGTGGGGGATAGCCATGGTGCTTGTAATCCCTATGGAGGAGGGGTGGGGGATAGCCATGGTGCCTGTAATCCCTATGGAGGAGGGGTGGGGGATAGCCATGGTGCTTGTAATCCCTATGGAGGAGGGGTGGGGGATAGCCATGGTGCCTGTAATCCCTATGGAGGAGGGGTGGGGGATAGCCATGGTGCCTGTAATCCCTATGGAGGAGGGGTGGGGGATAACCATGGTGCCTGTAATCCCTATGGAGGAGGGGTGGGGGATAACCATGGTGCCTGTAATCCCTATGGAGGAGGGGTGGGGGATAGCCATGGTGCCTGTGATCCCTATGGAGGAGGGGTGGGGGATAGCCATGGTGCCTGTAATCCCTATGGAGGAGGGGTGGGGGATAGCCATGGTGCCTGTAATCCTAATGGTGTCTAAGGTGGATTGAGATCTTCTGTCTTTGGTGGACAGACGGATCGGGCAGGTGGAAGCAGCAGGCTGTCTGGCAGCTGCTCTTCCCCTTCTCTCAGCTGGCGGCCAGTTCTTGCGCAGCATAGTTGTCCTCTGGATCAGGGATCTGCACATCAGGACTGGGGGTGCGTGAGGGACTGGATCTCCTCTGGATCAGGGATCTGCACATCAGGACTGGGGGTGCGTGAGGGACTGGATCTCCTCTGGATCAGGGATCTGCACATCAGGACTGGGGGTGCGTGAGGGACTGGATCTCCTCTGGATCAGGGATCTGCACATCAGGACTGGGGGTGCGTGAGGGACTGGATCTCCTCTGAGGAGGTGTTGTTTCTGTTCTAGATCCACGAGACCATTGAATCAATAAACCAACTGAAGATCCAGCGAGACTTCATGCTGAGCTTCTGTAGAGATCCAAAGGGTTACATCCAGGACTGGCTCTTATCCCAGAGTAGAGACCTCAAGGTAACATGCGGTTCGGCGCCCTCTGGAGATCTACATTTATGGTCAACATTATTGGCCCCCGAGTGTTCAGTATAAAGGTCTGTAGACAAACGATGTCTCCTTAGTATAGTAAGAACATGTCCGGCCCTCTTCCTTATGTCTTCTCTACTTCTGGAGATTTGAGTCTTTCTCCTACTGGGATTATTTGACTTAATTCCTCTTGTCACATGTCCCAGAGCCATCCACAATGTGTGTCACTGTAGGTAGGGGGCTCCTCCGCCACGTGTCACTGTAGGTAGGGGGCTCCTCCGCCATGTGTCACTGTAGGTAGGGGGCTCCTCCGCTAAGTGTCACTGTAGGTAGGGGGCTCCTCCGCTAAGTGTCACTGTAGGTAGGGGGCTCCTCCGCCTTGTGTCACTGTAGGTAGGGGGCTCCTCCGCCATGTGTCACTGTAGGTAGGGGGCTCCTCCGCTAAGTGTCACTGTAGGTAGGGGGCTCCTCCGCTAAGTGTCACTGTAGGTAGGGGGCTCCTCCGCTAAGTGTCACTGTAGGTAGGGGGCTCCTCCAGCACGTGTCACTGTAGGTAGGGGGCTCCTCCGCCATGTGTCACTGTAGGTAGGGGGCTCCTCCGCTAAGTGTCACTGTAGGTAGGGGGCTCCTCCGCCACGTGTCACTGTAGGTAGGGGGCTCCTCCGCCATGTGTCACTGTAGGTAGGGGGCTCCTCCGCCTTGTGTCACTGTAGGTAGGGGACTCCTCCGCCACGTGTCACTGTAGGTAGGGGGCTCCTCCGCTATGTGTCACTGTAGGTAGGGGGCTCCTCCGCCATGTGTCACTGTAGGTAGGGGGCTCCTCCGCTAAGTGTCACTGTAGGTAGGGGTCTCCTCCGCCTTGTGTCACTGTAGGTAGGGGGCTCCTCTGCCACGTGTCACTGTAGGTAGGGGGCTCCTCCGCCATGTGTCACTGTAGGTAGGGGGCTCCTCCGCCATGTGTCACTGTAGGTAGGGGGCTCCTCTGCCACGTGTCACTGTAGGTAGGGGGCTCCTCCGCCATGTGTCACTGTAGGTAGGGGGCTCCTCCGCCATGTGTCACTGTAGGTAGGGGGCTCCTCCGCCATGTGTCACTGTAGGTAGGGGGCTCCTCCGCTATGTGTCACTGTAGGTAGGGGGCTCCTCCGCCTTGTGTCACTGTAGGTAGGGGGCTCCTCTGCTAAGTGTCACTGTAGGTAGGGGGCTCCTCCCCCATGTGTCACTGTAGGTAGGGGGCTCCTCCCCCATGTGTCACTGTAGGTAGGGGGCTCCTCCGCCATGTGTCACTGTAGGTAGGGGGCTCCTCCGCCACGTGTCACTGTAGGTAGGGGGCTCCTCCGCCTTGTGTCACTGTAGGTAGGGGGCTCCTCCGCCACGTGTCACTGTAGGTAGGGGGCTCCTCCGCCTTGTGTCACTGTAGGTACGGGGCTCCTCCGCCATGTGTCACTGTAGGTAGGGGGCTCCTCCGCCTTGTGTCACTGTAGGTAGGGGGCTCCTCCGCCATGTGTCACTGTAGGTAGGGGGCTCCTCTGCTAAGTGTCACTGTAGGTAGGGGGCTCCTCCGCTAAGTGTCACTGTAGGTAGGGGGCTCCTCCACCACGTGTCACTGTAGGTAGGGGGCTCCTCCGCCATGTGTCACTGTAGGTAGGGGGCTCCTCCGCCTTGTGTCACTGTAGGTAGGGGGCTCCTCCGCCTTGTGTCACTGTAGGTAGGGGGCTCCTCCGCCACGTGTCACTGTAGGTAGGGGGCTCCTCTGCTAAGTTTCACTGTAGGTAGGGGGCTCCTCCGCCATGTGTCACTGTAGGTAGGGGGCTCCTCCGCCTTGTGTCACTGTAGGTAGGGGGCTCCTCCGCCATGTGTCACTGTAGGTAGGGGGCTCCTCCGCCATGTGTCACTGTAGGTAGGGGGCTCCTCCGCCTTGTGTCACTGTAGGTAGGGGGCTCCTCCGCCTTGTGTCACTGTAGGTAGGGGGCTCCTCTGCTAAGTGTCACTGTAGGTAGGGGGCTCCTCCGCCTTGTGTCACTGTAGGTAGGGGGCTCCTCCGCCACGTGTCACTGTAGGTAGGGGGCTCCTCCGCCTTGTGTCACTGTAGGTAGGGGGCTCCTCCGCCACGTGTCACTGTAGGTAGTGGGCTCCTCTGCTAAGTGTCACTGTAGGTAGGGGGCTCCTCCAGCACGTGTCACTGTAGGTAGGGGGCTCCTCCGCCTTGTGTCACTGTAGGTAGGGGGCTCCTCCGCCTTGTGTCACTGTAGGTAGGGGGCTCCTCCAGCACGTGTCACTGTAGGTAGGGGGCTCCTCCGCCATGTGTCACTGTAGGTAGGGGGCTCCTCCGCTAAGTGTCACTGTAGGTAGGGGGCTCCTCCCCCATGTGTCACTGTAGGTAGGGGGCTCCTCCGCCATGTGTCACTGTAGGTAGGGGGCTCCTCCGCCATGTGTCACTGTAGGTAGGGGGCTCCTCCGCCACGTGTCACTGTAGGTAGGGGGCTCCTCCGCCTTGTGTCACTGTAGGTAGGGGGCTCCTCTGCCACGTGTCACTGTAGGTAGGGGGCTCCTCCGCCTTGTGTCACTGTAGGTACGGGGCTCCTCCGCCATGTGTCACTGTAGGTAGGGGGCTCCTCCGCCTTGTGTCACTGTAGGTAGGGGGCTCCTCTGCTAAGTGTCACTGTAGGTAGGGGGCTCCTCCGCTAAGTGTCACTGTAGGTAGGGGGCTCCTCCGCTAAGTGTCACTGTAGGTAGGGGGCTCCTCCGCCATGTGTCACTGTAGGTAGGGGGCTCCTCCGCCACGTGTCACTGTAGGTAGGGGGCTCCTCCGCCTTGTGTCACTGTAGGTAGGGGGCTCCTCCGCCACGTGTCACTGTAGGTAGGGGGCTCCTCCGCCTTGTGTCACTGTAGGTACGGGGCTCCTCCGCCATGTGTCACTGTAGGTAGGGGGCTCCTCCGCCTTGTGTCACTGTAGGTAGGGGGCTCCTCTGCTAAGTGTCACTGTAGGTAGGGGGCTCCTCCGCTAAGTGTCACTGTAGGTAGGGGGCTCCTCCACCACGTGTCACTGTAGGTAGGGGGCTCCTCCGCCATGTGTCACTGTAGGTAGGGGGCTCCTCCGCCTTGTGTCACTGTAGGTAGGGGGCTCCTCCGCCTTGTGTCACTGTAGGTAGGGGGCTCCTCCGCCACGTGTCACTGTAGGTAGGGGGCTCCTCTGCTAAGTTTCACTGTAGGTAGGGGGCTCCTCCGCCATGTGTCACTGTAGGTAGGGGGCTCCTCCGCCTTGTGTCACTGTAGGTAGGGGGCTCCTCCGCCATGTGTCACTGTAGGTAGGGGGCTCCTCCGCCATGTGTCACTGTAGGTAGGGGGCTCCTCCGCCTTGTGTCACTGTAGGTAGGGGGCTCCTCCGCCTTGTGTCACTGTAGGTAGGGGGCTCCTCTGCTAAGTGTCACTGTAGGTAGGGGGCTCCTCCGCCTTGTGTCACTGTAGGTAGGGGGCTCCTCCGCCTTGTGTCACTGTAGGTAGTGGGCTCCTCTGCTAAGTGTCACTGTAGGTAGGGGGCTCCTCCAGCACGTGTCACTGTAGGTAGGGGGCTCCTCCGCCTTGTGTCACTGTAGGTAGGGGGCTCCTCCGCCTTGTGTCACTGTAGGTAGTGGGCTCCTCTGCTAAGTGTCACTGTAGGTAGGGGGCTCCTCCAGCATGTGTCACTGTAGGTAGGGGGCTCCTCCACCAGTAAATAAAGTCTATGCCCCTTACTGGTATTGTTGGCGTTAAGGAACCTCTCACCGTATTGCAGCTTCAGCAGACTGCCGTGGTGTTTCCTTCACGATTGAACTGATAGGCAGTCTTTTGGTGGAGGAGGGGGTCTTCCTCGAGCTTCGGACCTGTTTTTGCTTCAGATGTCTCCAGCTCTGTCTCCATCATAGGTTAGTCCTACCTCGTCCTTGTTTTACAGGGTTACATCTTACTCTGATGTTTACAGTGTGTACTGATGCCAATAATGTTCACCACAGCTGTACATCTGCCATGGCTTCTTTCCTGGGTCATCCATGCTTCCTTCTATACAATGGGCTGATCATCAGATCTTCTACTTTTACTAGATTATGACAGATGTGGTTGGAAACCCAGAACAAGAGAGGAGAGCTGACTTCTACCAAGAGCCCTGGTCCCAGGAGGCCGTGAGTCGCTACTTTTACTGTAAGGTGAGACATGTCTTCTCATGGGGGCGACCAATGAAATAAAAATGGAACAAGCAGCTTTTGGTTGAACTGCGACTCTCCGATTTTCTAAATAGGCCTTCTCCTTGGTAGTTTGCATGGCCGTTCTTAAGTAGATATTCTCCCTATGCTATAAAGACTCCACGCTCAACATTCTTACCCTTCTGTGTTTCAGATCCAGCAGAGGAGACAGGAGTTGGAGCAGTCTCTTGGTGTCCGGAACACATAAGGTGTTGATGTCCTCAGCCGATATGTGGCTTCTCCACCCTTCCTGCTCCCATGGTACACACAGGCCTGGTATCAGATATTCCTGGTGCTCCGGCACCTGCCCATCCACCGGCACCTTCCTTCTCAAGCATACGTCTAAGGTGCCAAGTAACTACACAATTCTCCATGTCATCAATGTTTGGGATGTGATCAAGGACCACAAGTAGTATCTGGACCAAGTCCCGTCTGTAGTCACGGGGATGGGAAGGCAGAGGAAGGTCCTGCTCATGGGCACCACCATTATTCTTATACACAGTGACACTAGGAGGAGTCCTAGATCTCTCCATTACCTTCTAGAGCCCAGCTGTAGGTACCAACATAAGAACCAGATCACAGCTTTATAGGAGGCTTCAGTCAGTCCATCGGTCATGGCTGCTAATAATCGAGACTGATAGCCGTTGGGTGCACGTTGTTACAGGATCTATCATACTCCATGGAAGTTTCTTGTGTGTTCGCCGCTATCTTAGTATGAGGTTTTGTGGCTCTCTAATGCAGCGCTGCTTACCGTACGGCCCAGCCCATGACTGTGGCATCACTACACATCCTCATACACCACGTTATTCCACAAGACCTCCAGCCCAGGCCGTTAGCTAGTTGTGGGGGGAGAGGGTAGATAGAACTGTGTGCACACTGTATATTACTGTCGTAGCTGCTGTGTGTAGTGTCACAATGTGACAATTCAATAAATTCCATTTCTACCTATTAGACTAAGTGTCTTTACTATGTGGAGAAGACATGCGGAGGAATACCCACCCAGCAGAGTTTTATCAGATACCCCCAGGACTCACAGTAGGGCGGTCACAAGAAGAGCTACATGAAAACACATAGCAATACAAACAGATGAAAAGTAACAAGGAAGGTATTCACCAATAAATGATGGCACGAAGAGGATGAAGAGGAAGAAGATGGCACGAAGAGGATAAAGATGGAAGCCAGGAACTGAAGCAGATTAACAGGAACAAACTACAAAACCTTGCCCTGGATCTATGCACAAACATCATGGTCCCTCAAGGTCCTGGTCCATATCCCTATTGAAAAGCATGATCTGCAAAACAGACCCTAAGGGCTAATGCACACGTCCATTTCCGGCCGGTGTTCTGCGGACTGGACCCGGGAGCACCCAAGTATCTTGATGAATTATGATGTCGGTCCAGTCCACAGAGCACCATCTGTGCACAAATTTGCATTAGCAGTCATCCCATTCACCACATTGCTCTCGTGTGGCTCCTGGTCCGACCCATAGGGGGCATGCTCAATCTATGCAACTTAAAGGGCCTGAAGACTCAAAACAAATCTGTCCAGGTGTCTCCACTCTCTCCCCTGTGCCTGAGTAACATGGTGCTTCATCAAAGCTTCTGTTAGACAGGGGAGGAAATGGTCAGACTATTGACCCTGAGCTGTTTGCCACAACCTGTCTGCTCCTGACTATGTTGTCCGCCATGATCTATGCTCACACCTCCACCTGCCTGACCCTTCATGCAGTGTCTCTCCCCATAACACTCACCCCCCACACCAGGACCACCCATGGAACCTGACACCTCCAAGCAGCTTCACTATATATCTTGGAGTAGATTCCCACCTGAGCTCTGATCAATCCTGATACAACCTCCTGGACCGAGCAGGATACACGTAGAGACAAGGTCTCATTTTTATCCATCTTAATTTGCCATCTATAAGTGTCAGATCCAGAGAACAGAGAAGAACTGCTGAACTCCCATCAGCCCCTCTCTCCTCCCCTATGTATAGCTCCCATCAGCCCCTCTCTCCTCCCCTATGTATAGCTCCCATCAGCCCCTCTCCTCCCCTATGTATAGCTCCCATCAGCCCCTCTCCTCCCCTATGTATAGCTCCCATCAGCCCCTCTCCTCCCCTATGTATAGCTCCCATCAGCCCCTCTCTCCTCCCCTATGTATAGCTCCCATCAGCCTCTCTCTCCTCCCCTATGTATAGCTCCCATCAGCCCCTCTCCTCCCCTATGTATAGCTCCCATCAGCCCCTCTCCCCTATGTATAGCTCCCATCAGCCCCTCTCTCCTCCCCTCCCCTATGTATAGCTCCCATCGGCCCCTCTCCTCCCCTATGTATAGCTCCCATCAGCCCCCTCTCCCCTCCCCTATGTATAGCTCCCATCAGCCCCTCTCTCCTCCCCTATGTATAGCTCCCATCAGCCCCTCTCTCCTCCCCTATGTATAGCTCCCATCAGCCCCTCTCTCCTCCCTATGTATAGCTCCCATCAGCCCCCTCTCCCCTCCCCTATGTATAGCTCCCATCAGCCCCCTCTCTCCTCCCCTATGTATAGCTCCCATCAGCCCCTCTCCTCCCCTATGTATAGCTCCCATCAGCCCCTCTCTCCCCCTCCCCTATGTATAGCTCCCATCAGCCCCTCTCCTCCCCTATGTATAGCTCCCATCAGCCCCTCTCTCCTCCCCTATGTATAGCTCCCATCAGCCCCCTCTCTCCTCCCCTATGTATAGCTCCCATCAGCTCCTCTCTCCTCTCCTCCCCTATGTATAGCTCCCATCAGCCCCTCTCTCCTCTCCTCCCCTATATATAGCTCCCATCAGCCCCTCCCCCTCCCCTCCCCTATGTATAGCTCCCATCGGCCCCTCTCCTCCCCTATGTATAGCTCCCATCAGCCCCTCTCCCCTCCCCTATGTATAGCTCCCATCAGCCCCCTCTCTCCCCCCCTATGTATAGCTCCCATCAGCCCCTCTCCTCCCCTATGTATAGCTCCCATCAGCCCCTCTCTCCTCCCCCTATGTATAGCTCCCATCAGCCCCTCTCTCCTACCCTATGTATAGCTCCCATCAGCCCCTCTCTCCTCCCCTATGTATAGCTCCCATCAGCCCCCTCTCTCCTCTCCTCCCCTATGTATAGCTCCCATCAGCCCCTCTCCCCTCCCCTATGTATAGCTCCCATCAGCCCCCTCTCTCCTCCCCTATGTATAGCTCCCATCAGCCCTCTCTCCTCCCCTATGTATAGCTCCCATCAGCCCCTCCCCCTCCCCTCCCCTATGTATAGCTCCCATCAGCCCCTCTCTCCTCCCCTATGTATAGCTCCCATCAGCCCCTCCCCCTCCCCTCCCCTATGTATAGCTCCCATCAGCCCCTCTCTCCTCCCCTATGTATAGCTCCCATCAGCCCCTCCCCCTCCCCTCCCCTATGTATAGCTCCCATCAGCCCCTCCCCCTCCCCTCCCCTATGTATAGCTCCCATCAGCCCCTCTCTCCTCCCCTATGTATAGCTCCCATCAGCCCCTCTCCTCCCCTATGTATAGCTCCCATCAGCCCCTCCCCCTCCCCTCCCCTATGTATAGCTCCCATCAGCCCCTCCCCCTCTCCTCCCCTATGTATAGCTCCCATCAGCCCCCTCTCTCCTCCCCTATGTATAGCCCCCATCAGCCCCTCTCTCCTCCCCTATGTATAGCTCCCATCAGCCCCTCTCTCCTCTCCCCTATGTATAGCTCCCATCAGCCCCTCTCCCCTCCCCTATGTATAGCTCCCATCAGCCCCTCTCTCCTCCTCCCCTATGTATAGCTCCCATCAGCCCCCTCTCCCCTCCCCTATGTATAGCTCCCATCAGCCCCCTCTCTCCCCCCCTATGTATAGCTCCCATCAGCCCCCTCTCTCCTCCCCTATGTATAGCTCCCATCAGCCCCTCCCCTCCCCTATGTATAGCTCCCATCAGCCCCTATCTCCTCCCCTATGTATAGCTCCCATCAGCCCCTCCCCCTCTCCTCCCCTATGTATAGCTCCCATCAGCCCCTCTCTCCTCCCCTATGTATAGCTCCCATCAGCCCCTCTCTCCTCCCCTATGTATAGCTCCCATCAGCCCCTCTCCCCTCCCCTATGTATAGCTCCCATCAGCCCCTCTCTCCTCCCCTATGTATAGCTCCCATCAGCCCCTCTCCCCTCCCCTATGTATAGCTCCCATCAGCCCCTCTCTCCTCCCCTATGTATAGCTCCCATCAGCCCCTCTCTCCTCTCCTCCCCTATGTATAGCTCCCATCAGCCCCTCTCCTCCCCTATGTATAGCTCCCATCAGCCCCTCCCCCTCCCCTCCCCTATGTATAGCTCCCATCGGCCCCTCTCCTCCCCTATGTATAGCTCCCATCAGCCCCTCCCCCTCCCCTCCCCTATGTATAGCTCCCATCGGCCCCTCTCCTCCCCTATGTATAGCTCCCATCAGCCCCCTCTCTCCTCCCCTATGTATAGCTCCCATCAGCCCCTCCCCTCCCCTATGTATAGCTCCCATCAGCCCCCTCTCTCCTCCCCTATGTATAGCTCCCATCAGCCCCTCTCTCCTCCCCTATGTATAGCTCCCATCAGCCCCCTCTCTCCTCCCCTATGTATAGCTCCCATCAGCCCCTCTCTCCTCCCCTATGTATAGCTCCCATCAGCCCCTCTCCCCTCCCCTATGTATAGCTCCCATCAGCCCTCTCTCCTCCCCTATGTATAGCTCCCATCAGCCCCTCTCTCCTCCTCCCCTATGTATAGCTCCCATCAGCCCCTCTCTCTCCTCCCCTATGTATAGCTCCCATCAGCCCCTCTCCCCTCCCCTATGTATAGCTCCCATCAGCCCCTCTCCCCTCCCCTATGTATAGCTCCCATCAGCCCCTCTCCTCCCCTATGTATAGCTCCCATCAGCCCCTCTCCTCCCCTATGTATAGCTCCCATCAGCCCCCTCTCTCCTCCCCTCCCCTATGTATAGCTTCCATCAGCCCCTCTCTCCCCCTCCCCTATGTATAGCTCCCATCAGCCCCTCTCCCCTCCCCTATGTATAGCTCCCATCAGCCCCTCTCCCCCCCCCCTATGTATAGCTCCCATCAGCCCCCTCTCTCCTCCCCTATGTATAGCTCCCATCAGCCCCTCTCCTCCCCTATGTATAGCTCCCATCAGCCCCTCCCCCTCCCCTCCCCTATGTATAGCTCCCATCAGCCCCTCTCCTCTCCTCCCCTATGTATAGCTCCCATCAGCCCCTCCCCCTCCCCTCCCCTATGTATAGCTCCCATCAGCCTCTCTCCTCCCCTATGTATAGCTCCCATCAGCCCCTCCCCCTCCCCTATGTATAGCTCCCATCAGCCCCTCTCCTCTCCTCCCCTATGTATAGCTCCCATCAGCCCCTCCCCCTCCCCTCCCCTATGTATAGCTCCCATCAGCCCCCTCTCCCCTCCCCTATGTATAGCTCCCATCAGCCCCTCTCCTCTCCTATGTATAGCTCCCATCAGCCCCTCTCCTCCCCTATGTATAGCTCCCATCAGCCCCTCCCCCTCCCCTCCCCTATGTATAGCTCCCATCAGCCCCTCCCCCTCCCCTCCCCTATGTATAGCTCCCATCAGCCCCTCCCCCTCCCCTCCCCTATGTATAGCTCCCATCAGCCCCTCTCTCCTCCCCTATGTATAGCTCCCATCAGCCCCTCTCCTCCCCTATGTATAGCTCCCATCAGCCCCTCCCCCTCCCCTCCCCTATGTATAGCTCCCATCAGCCCCTCCCCCTCCCCTCCCCTATGTATAGCTCCCATCAGCCCCTATCTCCTCCCCTATGTATAGCTCCCATCAGCCCCTCCCCCTCTCCTCCCCTATGTATAGCTCCCATCAGCCCCTCTCTCCTCCCCTATGTATAGCTCCCATCAGCCCCTCTCTCCTCCCCTATGTATAGCTCCCATCAGCCCCTCTCCCCTCCCCTATGTATAGCTCCCATCAGCCCCCTCTCTCCCCCCTATGTATAGCTCCCATCAGCCCCCTCTCTCCCCCCTATGTATAGCTCCCATCAGCCCCTCTCCTCCCCTATGTATAGCTCCCATCAGCCCCTCTCCTCCCCCCTATGTATAGCTCCCATCAGCCCCCTCTCTCCTCCCCTATGTATAGCTCCCATCAGCCCCTATCTCCTCCCCTATGTATAGCTCCCATCAGCCCCTCTCTCCCCTCTCCTATGTATAGCTCCCATCAGCCCCTCTCTCCCCTCTCCTATGTATAGCTCCCATCAGCCCCTCCCCCTCTCCTCCCCTATGTATAGCTCCCATCAGCCCCTCTCTCCTCCCCTATGTATAGCTCCCATCAGCCCCTCTCTCCTCCCCTATGTATAGCTCCCATCAGCCCCTCTCCCCTCCCCTATGTATAGCTCCCATCAGCCCCCTCTCTCCCCCCTATGTATAGCTCCCATCAGCCCCCTCTCTCCCCCCTATGTATAGCTCTCATCAGCCCCTCCCCCTCCCCTCCCCTATGTATAGCTCCCATCAGCCCCTCTCCCCTCCCCTATGTATAGCTCCCATCAGCCCCTCTCCCCTATGTATAGCTCCCATCAGCCCCTCTCTCCTCCCCTATGTATAGCCCCCATCAGCCCCTCTCTCCTCCCCTATGTATAGCTCCCATCAGCCCCCTCCCCTCCCCTATGTATAGCTCCCATCAGCCCCTCTCCCCTCCCCTATGTATAGCTCCCATCAGCCCCTCTCTCCTCTCCCCTATGTATAGCTCCCATCAGCCCCTCTCCCCTCCCCTATGTATAGCTCCCATCAGCCCCTCCCCCTCCCCTATGTATAGCTCCCATCAGCCCCCTCCCCTCCCCTATGTATAGCTCCCATCAGCCCCTCTCCCCTCCCCTATGTATAGCTCCCATCAGCCCCTCTCTCCTCTCCCCTATGTATAGCTCCCATCAGCCCCCTCTCCCCTCCCCTATGTATAGCTCCCATCAGCCCCCTCTCTCCCCCCCTATGTATAGCTCCCATCAGCCCCCTCTCTCCTCCCCTATGTATAGCTCCCATCAGCCCCTCTTCTCTCCCCTATGTATAGCTCCCATCAGCCCCTCTCTCCCCTCCTCCCCTATGTATAGCTCCCATCAGCCCCTCTCCTCCCCTATGTATAGCTCCCATCAGCCCCCTCTCTCCTCCCCTATGTATAGCTCCCATCAGCCCCTCTCTCCTCCCCTATGTATAGCTCCCATCAGCCCCTCTCTCCTCCCCTATGTATAGCTCCAATCAGCCCCTCTCTCCTCCCCTATGTATAGCTCCCATCAGCCCCTCTCTCCTCCTCCCCTATGTATAGCTCCCATCAGCCCCTCTCTCCTCCCCTATGTATAGCTCCCATCAGCCCCTCTCCCCTATGTATAGCTCCCATCAGCCCCTCTCTCCTCCCCTATGTATAGCTCCCATCAGCCCCTCTCTCCTCTCCCCTATGTATAGCTCCCATCAGCCCCTCTCTCCTCCCCTATGTATAGCTCCCATCAGCCCCTCTCTCCTCCCCTATGTATAGCTCCCATCAGCCCCCTCTCCCCTCCCCTATGTATAGCTCCCATCAGCCCCCTCTCCCCTCCCCTATGTATAGCTCCCATCAGCCCCCTCTCTCCTCTCCTCCCCTATGTATAGCTCCCATCAGCCCCTCTCCTCCCCTATGTATAGCTCCCATCACCCCCTCTCTCCTCCCCTATGTATAGCTCCCATCAGCCCCTCTCTCCCCTCCTCCCCTATGTATAGCTCCCATCAGCCCCTCTCCTCCCCTATGTATAGCTCCCATCAGCCCCTCTCCTCCCCTATGTATAGCTCCCATCAGCCCTCTCCCCTCCCCTATGTATAGCTCCCATCAGCCTCTCTCTCCTCCCCTATGTATAGCTCCCATCAGCCCCTCTCCTCCCCTATGTATAGCTCCCATCAGCCCCTCTCCCCTATGTATAGCTCCCATCAGCCCCTCTCCCCTCCCCTATGTATAGCTCCCATCAACCCCTCTCTCCTCTCCTCCCCTATGTATAGCTCCCATCAGCCCCTCCCCTATGTATAGCTTCCATCAGCCCCTCTCTCCTCCTCCCCTATGTATATCTCCCATCAGCCCCTCTCCTCCCCTATGTATAGCTCCCATCAGCCCCTCTCTCCTCCCCTATGTATAGCTCCCATCAGCCCCTCTCCCCTCCCCTATGTATAGCTCCCATCAGCCCCTCTCTCCTCCCCTATGTATAGCTCCCATCAGCCCCTCTCTCCTCTCCTCCCCTATGTATAGCTCCCATCAGCCCCTCTCCTCCCCTATGTATAGCTCCCATCAGCCCCTCCCCCTCCCCTCCCCTATGTATAGCTCCCATCGGCCCCTCTCCTCCCCTATGTATAGCTCCCATCAGCCCCTCTCTCCTCTCCTCCCCTATGTATAGCTCCCATCAGCCCCTCCCCCTCCCCTCCCCTATGTATAGCTCCCATCGGCCCCTCTCCTCCCCTATGTATAGCTCCCATCAGCCCCTCTCCCCTCCCCTATGTATAGCTCCCATCAGCCCCTCTCCTCCCCTATGTATAGCTCCCATCAGCCCCTCTCTCCTCCCCTATGTATAGCTCCCATCAGCCCCTCTCCTCCCCTATGTATAGCTCCCATCAGCCCCTCTCTCCTCCCCTATGTATAGCTCCCATCAGCCCCTCTCCTCCCCTATGTATAGCTCCCATCAGCCCCTCTCTCCTCCCCCTATGTATAGCTCCCATCAGCCCCTCTCTCCTCCCCTATGTATAGCTCCCATCAGCCCCTCTCCCCTCCCCTATGTATAGCTCCCATCAGCCCCTCTCCCCTCCCCTATGTATAGCTCCCATCAGCCCCTCTCCCCTCCCCTATGTATAGCTCCCATCAGCCCCCTCTCTCCTCCCCTATGTATAGCTCCCATCAGCCCTCTCTCCTCCCCTATGTATAGCTCCCATCAGCCCCTCCCCCTCCCCTCCCCTATGTATAGCTCCCATCAGCCCCTCTCCTCCCCTATGTATAGCTCCCATCAGCCCCTCCCCCTCCCCTCCCCTATGTATAGCTCCCATCAGCCCCTCTCTCCTCCCCTATGTATAGCTCCCATCAGCCCCTCTCCTCCCCTATGTATAGCTCCCATCAGCCCCTCTCCCCTATGTATAGCTCCCATCAGCCCCTCCCCCTCCCCTCCCCTATGTATAGCTCCCATCAGCCCCTCCCCCTCCCCTCCCCTATGTATAGCTCCCATCAGCCCCTCCCCCTCCCCTCCCCTATGTATAGCTCCCATCAGCCCCTCTCCTCCCCTATGTATAGCTCCCATCAGCCCCTCCCCCTCCCCTCCCCTATGTATAGCTCCCATCAGCCCCTCCCCCTCCCCTCCCCTATGTATAGCTCCCATCAGCCCCTATCTCCTCCCCTATGTATAGCTCCCATCAGCCCCTCCCCCTCTCCTCCCCTATGTATAGCTCCCATCAGCCCCTCTCTCCTCCCCTATGTATAGCTCCCATCAGCCCCTCTCCCCTCCCCTATGTATAGCTCCCATCAGCCCCCTCTCTCCCCTATGTATAGCTCCCATCAGCCCCCTCTCTCCCCCCTATGTATAGCTCCCATCAGCCCCTCTCCCCTATGTATAGCTCCCATCAGCCCCTCTCTCCTCCCCTATGTATAGCCCCCATCAGCCCCTCCCCCTCCCCTATGTATAGCTCCCATCAGCCCCTCTCTCCTCCCCTATGTATAGCTCCCATCAGCCCCTCTCTCCTCTCCCCTATGTATAGCTCCCATCAGCCCCTCTCCCCTCCCCTATGTATAGCTCCCATCAGCCCCTCCCCCTCCCCTATGTATAGCTCCCATCAGCCCCTCTCTCCTCCTCCCCTATGTATAGCTCCCATCAGCCCCCTCTCCCCTCCCCTATGTATAGCTCCCATCAGCCCCTCTCTCCTCCCCTCCCCTATGTATAGCTCCCATCAGCCCCTCTCTCCCCCCCTATGTATAGCTCCCATCAGCCCCCTCTCTCCTCCCCTATGTATAGCTCCCATCAGCCCCTCCCCTCCCCTATGTATAGCTCCCATCAGCCCCTCTCTCCTCCCCTATGTATAGCTCCCATCAGCCCCTCCCCTCCCCTATGTATAGCTCCCATCAGCCCCTCCCCCTCTCCTCCCCTATGTATAGCTCCCATCAGCCCCTCTCCTCCCCTATGTATAGCTCCCATCAGCCCCTCTCTCCTCCCCTATGTATAGCTCCCATCAGCCCCTCTCCTCCCCTATGTATAGCTCCCATCAGCCCCTCTCCCCTCCCCTATGTATAGCTCCCATCAGCCCCTCTCCCCTCCCCTATGTATAGCTCCCATCAGCCCCTCTCTCCTCCCCTATGTATAGCTCCCATCAGCCCCTCTCTCCTCTCCTCCCCTATGTATAGCTCCCATCAGCCCCTCTCCTCCCCTATGTATAGCTCCCATCAGCCCCTCCCCCTCCCCTCCCCTATGTATAGCTCCCATCAGCCCCTCTCCCCTCCCCTATGTATAGCTCCCATCAGCCCCTCTCTCCTCCCCTATGTATAGCTCCCATCAGCCCCCTCTCTCCTCCCCTATGTATAGCTCCCATCAGCCCCTCCCCTCCCCTATGTATAGCTCCCATCAGCCCCCTCTCTCCTCCCCTATGTATAGCTCCCATCAGCCCCTCTCTCCTACCCTATGTATAGCTCCCATCAGCCCCTCTCCCCTCCCCTATGTATAGCTCCCATCAGCCCCTCTCTCCTCCTCCCCTATGTATAGCTCCCATCAGCCCCTCTCCCCTCCCCTATGTATAGCTCCCATCAGCCCCTCTCCCCTCCCCTATGTATAGCTCCCATCAGCCCCTCTCTCCTCCTCCCCTATGTATAGCTCCCATCAGCCCCTCTCTCCTCCCCTATGTATAGCTCCCATCAGCCCCTCTCTCCTCCCCTATGTATAGCTCCCATCAGCCCCTCTCCTCCCCTATGTATAGCTCCCATCAGCCCCTCTCCTCCCCTATGTATAGCTCCCATCAGCCCCCTCTCTCCTCCCCTCCCCTATGTATAGCTCCCATCAGCCCCTCTCTCCCCCTCCCCTATGTATAGCCCCCATCAGCCCCTCTCCTCTCCTATGTATAGCTCCCATCAGCCCCTCTCTCCTCCCCTATGTATAGCTCCCATCAGCCCCTCTCCTCTCCTATGTATAGCCCCCATCAGCCCCTCTCTCCTCCCCTATGTATAGCTCCCATCAGCCCCTCTCCCCTCCCCTATGTATAGCTCCCATCAGCCCCCTCCCCTCCCCTATGTATAGCTCCCATCAGCCCCTCTCCTCTCCTCCCCTATGTATAGCTCCCATCAGCCCCTCTCCCCTCCCCTATGTATAGCTCCCATCAGCCCCTCTCTCTCCTCCCCTATGTATAGCTCCCATCAGCCCCCTCTCTCCTCCCCTATGTATAGCTCCCATCAGCCCCCTCTCTCCTCCCCTATGTATAGCTCCCATCAGCCCCTCTCCCCTCCCCTATGTATAGCTCCCATCAGCCCCCTCCCCTCCCCTATGTATAGCTCCCATCAGCCCCTCTCCTCTCCTCCCCTATGTATAGCTCCCATCAGCCCCTCTCCCCTCCCCTATGTATAGCTCCCATCAGCCCCTCTCTCTCCTCCCCTATGTATAGCTCCCATCAGCCCCCTCTCTCCTCCCCTATGTATAGCTCCCATCAGCCCCCTCTCTCCTCCCCTATGTATAGCTCCCATCAGTCCTCCCTCTCCTCCCCTATGTATAGCTCCCATCAGCCCCCTCTCTCCTCCCCTATGTATAGCTCCCATCAGCCCCTCTCTCCCCCTCCCCTATGTATAGCTCCCATCAGCCCCTCTCTCCTCCCCTATGTATAGCTCCCATCAGCCCCTCTCTCCCCCTCCCCTATGTATAGCTCCCATCAGCCCCTCTCTCCTCTCCTATGTATAGCTCCCATCAGCCCCTCTCTCCTCTCCTATGTATAGCTCCCATCAGCCCCTCTCCCCTCCCCTATGTATAGCTCCCATCAGCCCCTCTCTCCTCCCCTATGTATAGCTCCCATCAGCCCCTCTCTCCCCCTCCCCTATGTATAGCTCCCATCAGCCCCTCTCTCCTCCCCTATGTATAGCTCCCATAACCCCCTCTCTCCTCCCCTATGTATAGCTCCCATCAGTCCCCTCTCCCCTCCCCTATGTATAGCTCCCATCAGCCCCTCTCTCCTCCCCTATGTATAGCTCCCATCAGCCCCTCTCTCCTCCCCTATGTATAGCTCCCATAACCCCCTCTCTCCTCCCCTATGTATAGCCCCCATCAGCCCCTCTCTCCTCTCCTATGTATAGCCCCCATCAGCCCCTCCCCTCCTCCCCTATGTATAGCTCCCATCAGCCCCCTCTCTCCCCCCCCTATGTATAGCTCCCATCAGCCCCTCTCTCCTCCCCCTATGTATAGCTCCCATCAGCCCCTCTCTCCTCCCCTATGTATAGCTCCCATCAGCCCCTCTCCCCTCCCCTATGTATAGCCCCCATCGGCCCCTCTCCTCCCCTATGTATAGCTCCCATCAGCCCCTCTCCTCTCCTCCCCTATGTATAGCTCCCATCAGCCCCTCTCCCCTCCCCTATGTATAGCTCCCATCAGCCCCCTCTCTCCTCCCCTATGTATAGCTCCCATCAGCTCCTCTCTCCTCCCCTATGTATAGCCCCCATCAGCCCCTCTCCTCTCCTATGTATAGCTCCCATCAGCCCCTCTCCCCTCCCCTATGTATAGCCCCCATCGGCCCCTCTCCTCCCCTATGTATAGCTCCCATCAGCCCCTCTCCTCTCCTCCCCTATGTATAGCTCCCATCAGCCCCTCTCCCCTCCCCTATGTATAGCTCCCATCAGCCCCCTCTCTCCTCCCCTATGTATAGCTCCCATCAGCCCCTCTCCCCTCCCCTATGTATAGCTCCCATCAGCCCCTCTCTCTCCTCCCCTATGTATAGCTCCCATCAGCCCCCTCTCTCCTCCCCTATGTATAGCTCCCATCAGCCCCCTCTCTCCTCCCCTATGTATAGCTCCCATCAGCCCCTCTCCCCTCCCCTATGTATAGCTCCCATCAGCCCCCTCCCCTCCCCTATGTATAGCTCCCATCAGCCTCTCCTCCCCTATGTATAGCTCCCATCAGCCCCTCTCTCCTCCCCTATGTATAGCTCCCATCAGCCCCCTCTCTCCTCCCCTATGTATAGCTCCCATCAGCCCCCTCTCTCCTCCCCTATGTATAGCTCCCATCAGTCCTCCCTCTCCTCCCCTATGTATAGCTCCCATCAGCCCCCTCTCTCCTCCCCTATGTATAGCTCCCATCAGCCCCTCTCTCCCCCTCCCCTATGTATAGTTCCCATCAGCCCCTCTCTCTCCTCTCCTATGTATAGCTCCCATCAGCCCCTCTCCCCTATGTATAGCTCCCATCAGCCCCTCTCCTCCCCTATGTATAGCTCCCATCAGCCCCTCTCCTCCCCTATGTATAGCTCCCATCAGCCCCTCTCTCCTCCCCTATGTATAGCTCCCATCAGCCCCCTCTCTCCTCCCCTATGTATAGCTCCCATCAGCCCCCTCTCCCCTCCCCTATGTATAGCTCCCATCAGCCCCTCTCTCTCCTCTCCTATGTATAGCTCCCATCAGCCCCTCTCCCCTATGTATAGCTCCCATCAGCCCCTCTCCTCCCCTATGTATAGCTCCCATCAGCCCCTCTCCTCCCCTATGTATAGCCCCCATCAGCCCCCTCTCTCCTCCCCTCCCCTATGTATAGCTCCCATCAGCCCCTCTCTCCCCCTCCCCTATGTATAGCTCCCATCAGCCCCTCTCCTCTCCTATGTATAGCTCCCATCAGCCCCTCTCTCCTCCCCTATGTATAGCTCCCATCAGCCCCTCTCCTCTCCTATGTATAGCTCCCATCAGCCCCTCTCTCCTCCCCTATGTATAGCTCCCATCAGCCCCTCTCCTCTCCTATGTATAGCTCCCATCAGCCCCTCTCTCCTCCCCTATGTATAGCTCCCATCAGTCCTCCCTCTCCTCCCCTATGTATAGCTCCCATCAGCCCCCTCTCTCCTCCCCTATGTATAGCTCCCATCAGCCCCTCTCTCCTCCCCTATGTATAGCTCCCATCAGTCCTCCCTCTCCTCCCCTATGTATAGCTCCCATCAGCCCCCTCTCTCCTCCCCTATGTATAGCTCCCATCAGCCTCCTCTCCTCCCCTATGTATAGCTCCCATCAGCCCCTCTCCTCCCCTATGTATAGCTCCCATCAGCCCCTCTCCTCCCCTATGTATAGCTCCCATCAGCCCCTCTCTCCTCCCCTATGTATAGCTCCCATCAGCCCCCTCTCTCCTCCCCTATGTATAGCTCCCATCAGCCCCTCTCTCCCCCTCCCCTATGTATAGCTCCCATCAGCCCCTCTCCTCCCCTATGTATAGCTCCCATCAGCCCCCTCTCTCCTCCCCTATGTATAGCTCCCATCAGACATGATGAAGCTGATTCTGCTGACAGCTATGAGTCTGATGTCAGTTCGGGGTCTGACAAGATCTCAGAAGATTATTATCTGTTCAGAAAAGAAAATACAGATAAATTAATTGACCATGTGAAAGGTTGTATGGAGTCCAAGCAGTCTGAGGGGCAGGAGCAAGATAAGAATAATCTGTTTTACTTCCCTAAAAAACGCTCCTCGGTGTTGCCGGGTCACCAGCTGCTGAACACAATTATGGAGAAACAATGGCAAAAGCCAGATAGGCGCCTGGACCTTGGTTCTAGGTTCAAGGCGGTGTATAAGCTCGATCCGGCTATGTCTGAGGCCTGGGAGGGGCCTAGCAGTGTTGATGACGCCATTGCTAACCTGTCTAAAAGGTCTTATTTTCCTAGTGATGACTCCTCCATGTTAAAGGATGCGATGGACAGAAAGGCAGACACGTTCCTGAAGAGGTCCCATGTCAATCTGGCCTCCCTGAGCAAAGCCTCACTAGCCTCTGTCCCTGTGGCAAGAGCCGTGAGAGTATGGCTGAGTCACCTGGCCACAGATATCAGTGATGGAGTTCATTGTGAAGAACTTTCTGAGCAGGTAGCTACATTGAAAATGGCGGCCGAATATTTATGTGATTTCTCCCTAGATGCGGTCAAGATCGCTGCCAAGAATATGGCTCTGGCCAATGCAGCCAGGAGGGCGATCTGGATCAAGCCCTGGACGGGAGATGTGGCCTCCAAATCGAACTTCTGTGCGCTGCCCTTTGAGCCCGGAAAGCTGTTTGGCTCTAAACTCGACAAGGTGATGCAGCGGAATAAGAAGGATAATTCCTTATCCCTGCCTACATCCTTCAGATATCGAAGGTACCGTAATTTCCGCTATCAGAGAGGACGAGGCTCATTTCGGAGGCGCCAAGGACAGGACAGGTCGGATCGGAGATTTCGTGGCAGATTCCAGGATAAATCTAGGAAGAAGCAGTCAGACAACACCAAGCCGGAGTTCTGACGCCAGGCCTCCTGTGGCTGTTGGGGCACGGCTTCTGAATTTTTTACCAGCCTGGCAGTCTGTTACCAGCGATCCCTGGGTTCTCAACATCATAAAGCAGGGCTATGCCCTAGAGTTTCAACACCTGCCCAGGGAGAGGTTCATCTGCAACTCTCAAGAAAGCCGTACCTCCATCCTTCTTCAGGAATTTGTACTAAAAGGTGCCATCGAGCCTGTTCCAGCAGGGGAACAGTTCCAGGGAGTGTACTCGCGAGTATTCCCGGTCCCGAAGACGGACGGCACTTGGCGTCTCATCATCGACCTAAGATATCTCAAGAAACATCTGGTGAGAACAAAATTCAGAATGGACACCATCAGGTCCGTCTACAGTCTGGCTCAGGAGGGAGAATTCATGGCATCGCTCGACCTGAAAGATGCGTATCTGCACATCCCGATACAGGTGGAGTCCAGAAGATTTCTCAGGCTTGCTCTGGCAGTCGGCGACCGTGTTCTACATTATCAGTTCAAAGCCCTGCCATTTGGGTTATCCCCATCACCGAGGATCTTCACGAAGATGACTGTCGTTTTAGTAGCGGCTCTGAGGCTTCAGGGCATCAAGCTGGTACAGTATCTGGACGATTGGCTTCTAATAGCCAGATCGGCTCAATCTCTCCGGGTGCATCTCCAGACAGCCATCACTCTGCTGCAGGAAGTAGGATTCATAATAAATTTCCAGAAATCAGACCTTGTTCCAACAAACAGAATTCGTTTTCTGGGTCTGATAGTGGATCTGATGGAGATGAAGATTTTTCTTCCCCAGGAGAAAGCGCAACACATCAAGGGGGCCATTCTTCGTCTGATCCAGTCTCCTCGAGTGTCCATCAGAACAGCGATGTCCATTCTAGGCCTTCTGACAGCTTCTATAGAGGCAGTCCCGTGGGCCAAAAGCCATATGAGGAATCTGCAGAAAGAGATTCTACATCTCTGGAACAGGGATTTGTCTGCATTGAATCGGAAGATACAGGTATCAGCGACGACTCGCAAGGACCTATTATGGTGGACGGTGGACAGGAACTTGTTGGCCGGCAGGAGCTTTGTCCACCAGGAACAACTTGTCCTGACTACAGATGCCTCCCAGACCGGTTGGGGGGCCCATCTGCGGGGACAGTGGACACAGGGAGTTTGGCCGAGAACCATCTCCAGAATGTCATCAAACTACAGAGAGATGTTAGCCATCTACCTTGCATTGCTGCATTTCCAACCTATATTGAAGAACAAGTCAGTCTTAATTCAAACAGACAATGTAGCCGCAAAGTATTATATAAACAAACAAGGCGGTACACGCAGTACATCTCTTCAGTCGCTTTGTGCAAAAATCATGCAGTGGGCAGAACCGGTGGTGGACTCACTGTCGGCGGTGCACATCAAAGGCACATCGAACTGTCAGGCGGACTTCCTGAGTCGACAGACATTGCATCCAGGAGAATGGGAGTTGAATGTGAAGTATTTCAAAATGCTGACAGACAAATGGGGCCTTCCCCAATGGGATTTAATGGCAACCAAAGACAACCACAAACTAAAAAAGTTTTGCTCACTCAGGAGGTTGGACTCCCCGGACACATTGGATGTATTCACAATGTCCTGGAAGAAGAAGTTCATATACATATTCCCTCCGGTTCCAGTTATTCCCAGGGTGATAATGAAGCTGCTATTGGAGAACCCATGCACCATCATAGTGACTCCATTTTGGCCACGCAGGCCGTGGTTTGCGGCCCTGTATCAACTATCCCAGGGCACGTACTGGACATTTCCCCTCTACCCGGATCTACTCCTCCAGAAGGGCTTCCATCACCCTCAGCTCAGCAAGTTACACCTCACAGCGTGGTTCCTGAGGGGCTCCGATTGAAGAATTTGGGCTTATCGGACAAAGTGGTGGCCACTCTTCTTTCCTCGAGGAAAAGATCTACTAACGCGGTTTACACTAAGCTTTGGAAAAAGTTCACATGCTGGCTGAAGGACTCTGGGCGTGACATTTCTGTGCCATCCATTCTACTGTTCCTGCAGGAAGGCTTTGAAAAGGGGTTAAAAGCCAACACCCATAGAGTGCACCTGACAGCTATAAATGCACATACAGATGGAGAATATGCCAACAATCCTCTCATCACCAGGTTCTTTAAAGGGTTAAAAAACCTCAGACCTACAGTCCGTCCAGCGGTTGCTACGTGGGACTTATGTCTGGTCCTCAACAAACTAACCCAACATCCATTTGAGCCGCTAGAATCTATAGACTTGAAGTGGTTGTCCTTCAAAGTTTTGTTCCTCCTAGCGGTGACCTCTGCTAAACGCCTGGGAGAGCTTCAGACCTTATCTTGCCGTTATCCGTATCTGAAGTTCATGCCGGATGGTCTCCGGCTCAGGACTATGCCATCATTCATCCCTAAGGTGGCTTCATCTGCCAATATAAACAGAGAAGTATTTCTGCCTGACTTCTGTGCCAATCCTGCCTCTGAGGAAGAACAACGTCTGCAGCTTCTGGATGTCAGGAGAGCCCTGAAGTGTTATCTATCTCGGGTCCAGGAGTTCCGAAAAGATGAAAACCTCTTTGTCTTGTTTGCTGGCCCTAGGAGAGGATTAAAGGCTTCTAAAGATTCGCTCGCACGCTGGATTAAGTGTACCATCTTGGAAGCCTATGCCTCTGAGGGATTGGATCCTCCCCATCCTCTGAAAGCACATTCCACCCGAGCGACGGCCACCTCCTGGGCGGAAAGGCAACAAGTACAGCTGATTGACATCTGTAATGCGGCCTCCTGGACAACGTCATCGACATTCATAAGGCATTACCGGCTGGATAGTCAGGCGGGGGACCCAGCCTTCAGTACGGGAGTTCTGTCAGCAGCTCGTATGTCTACCTGATAGCCCCCCCTTTTGTGTCTATTGCATATCCCATATGTGCTGCCGTAGCCGAAGAGGAAAGTGAAAATTTGTTTACTCACCTGTAATTTTACTTTCCTCGAGGCATTAGGCAGCACACTAACCCTCCCAATAAATTTTATTTGCATTCATGTTAACTATTTTATTACACAATGGCTGTTTCTCAGGTGTGGATATTTAAGGGTAATCATGCTGTCTCCAGCCTATGGAAGGTGTTCTAACCTTTTTTTATGCTAATCTAAGATCTAGGTGGGCGGTCCTGGAGTGGGGTCAGTAGGTACTGACGACCCATATGTGCTGCCTAATGCCTCGAGGAAAGTAAAATTACAGGTGAGTAAACAAATTTTCACTATATACTTACTGTATCCAGGTCCAGTCCCCTGCTATATAACAGCTATACTTACTGTATCCAGGTCCAGTCTCCTGAAGGCAGCTATATAACAGCTATACTTACTGTATCCAGGTCCAGTCTCCTGCTATATAACAGCTATACTTACTGTATCCAGGCCCAGTCTCCTGAAGGCAGCTATATAACAGCTATACTTACTGTATCCAGGTCCAGTCTCCTGCTATATAACAGCTATACTTACTGTATCCAGGTCCAGTCTTCTGAAGGCAGCTATATAACAGCTGTACTTACTGTATCCAGGCCCAGTCTCCTGCTATATAAGAGCTATACTTACTGTATCCAGGTCCAGTCTCCTGAAGGCAGCTATATAACAGCTATACTTACTGTATCCAGGCCCAGTCTCCTGCTATATAAGAGCTATACTTACTGTATCCAGGCCCAGTCTCCTGAAGGCTGCTATACAACTTATTTCCAGGTGTTTTTTTTTACTTCAAATAAAAACTTTTTTTTTATTGTGATATGAAGCCAGACTAATAGACAGAAGACAATCGGGTAGCAGGATGATCGCTGCACACACCATGGACATCTATATAATAAAAATTAAAGTCTGTCTGTCTGTCTGTCTGTCCTCTATAGACTTCCAAATGCCTGAACCGTTTGACCCCACATTTGGCCCACAGATACATTGGGTTCCCGGGAAGGTTATTGCGAAGGTCCCGTCCCCGCCAGATGTACAGGAGGGGAGGGGGAGGGGGAAGAGAGGCGCCCCATAGAGATGAATGGGAAAATCTCCACACTGCAAACACAGGTGATATAATTAGCTGCAGCTGCCCAGCAGTGAACGGCAGTTGGAGCCTTAGCAACCAATAGGATTACTGCTTTCACAGGGAGCTGGAATGTGAATGGTTGCTAGGGAAGCTGCCTCACAACATCCACAGAAATAACTGGTAGACCCCCTACTCCATCTATACAGTACAGGTATACAGGGCCCCCTACTTCTACTATTCAGTACATGTATACAGGGCCCCCTACTCCATCTATACAGGACCCCCTACTCCATCTATACAGTACATGTATACAGGACCTCCTACTCCATCTATACAGTACATGTATACAGGACTCCCTACTCCTACTATACAGTACATGTATACAGGACCCACTACTCCTACTATACAGTACATGTGTATACAGGGCCCCCTACTCCATCTATACAGTACATGTATACAGGGCCCCCTACTCCATCTATACAGTACATGTATACAGGGCCCCCTACTCCATCTATACAGTACATGTATACAGGGCCCCCTACTCCATCTATACAGGACCCCCTACTCCATCTATACAGTACATGTATACAGGACCTCCTACTCCATCTATACAGTACATGTATACAGGACTCCCTACTCCTACTATACAGTACATGTATACAGGACCCACTACTCCTACTATACAGTACATGTGTATACAGGGCCCCCTACTCCATCTATACAGTACATGTATACAGGGCCCCCTACTCCATCTATACAGTACATGTATACAGGGCCCCCTACTCCATCTATACAGTACATGTATACAGGACTCCCTACTCCATCTATACAGTACATGTATACAGGACTCCCTACTCCATCTATACAGTACATGTATATACAGGGCCCCTACTCCATCTATACAGTACATGTATATACAGGACCCCCTACTCCATCTATACAGTACATGTATATACAGGACCCCCTACTCCATCTATACAGTACATGTATATACAGGACCCCCTACTCCATCTATACAGTACATGTATATACAGGACCCCCTACTCCATCTATACAGTACATGTATACAGGACCCCCTACTCCATCTATACAGTACATGTATACAGGGCCCCCTACTCCATCTATACAGTAAATACAGGACCCCCAACTCCATCTATACAGTACATGTATACAGGGCCCCCTACTCCATCTATACAGTACAGGTATACAGGACCCCCTACTCCATATATACAGTACATGTATACAGGACCCCATACTTCACCTATACAGTACATGTATACAGGACCCCCTACTCCTACTATACAGTACATGTATACAGGACAGTATTACCTGCTGCTGCCCTAAGCACTAAACCTGAGGACGCCCTATCCTCACTCACCAATTAGCATCAGGATAGGTAGGTAATAGCTCCAGACGTCACATTTAACACCGCCACACCAAGCCTGACCAATACTGTGACTGGATAACACTGCCACACCAGACCTGACCAATACCGCCATACTGTGACTGGATAACACCACTATACCAGACCTGACCAATACCACCACACTGTGACTGGATAACACTGCTATACCAGACCTGACCAATACCACCACACTGTGACTGGATAACACCGCTATACCAGACCTGATACCACCACACTGTGACTGGATAACACCGCTATACCAGACCTGACCAATACCACCATACCGTGACTGGATAACACCGCTATACCAGACCTGACCAATACCACCACACTGTGACTGGATAACACCGCTATACCAGACCTGACCAATACCACCATACCGTGACTGGATAACACCGCTATACCAGACCTGACCAATACCACCACACTGTGACTGGATAACACTGCTATACCAGACCTGACCAATACCACCATACCGTGACTGGATAACACCGCTATACCAGACCTGACCAATACCACCACACTGTGACTGGATAACACTGCTATACCAGACCTGACCAATACCACCATACCGTGACTGGATAACACCGCTATACCAGACCTGACCAATACCACCACACTGTGACTGGATAACACCGCTATACCAGACCTGACCAATACCACCATACCGTGACTGGATAACACCGCTATACCAGACCTGACCAATACCACCACACTGTGACTGGATAACACCGCTATACCAGACCTGACCAATACCACCACACTGTGACTGGATAACACTGCTATACCAGACCTGACCAATACCACCATACCGTGACTGGATAACACCGCTATACCAGACCTGACCAATACCACCACACTGTGACTGGATAACACCGCTATACCAGACCTGATACCACCACACTGTGACTGGATAACACCGCTATACCAGAGCTGACCATCACATGTAGTTGAGACTAAAACACACAGAAAGCCAGTGTCAGGCAACACTACATTGCATGCTTCGAGCTCCCACCACAGGCATACTATTAAATCTATACCGGTAGGGGAGCTAACCCGCATGCGCCGTAACTGTAATACGGAGCATGCTTACAGAGAAAATAGCATATGTACACGGGATAGATTAACAGCCAGGGGATACCCACGTTGGATGCTGGGACGAGCTGCCAACAAGGTGGACAACCGAGACAGACACGACTTATTAACAAGAAAGCCCAAACCAACTTCCCAACACATCCCTACACTGGTTACTAGATTCAGCCCTCAGTTCAATCAGATCAGAACACATTCACATATTGCGAGGTGACCCAATACTTAATCACATCTTACAGTCAGGATGTAGGGTAGTCTCCAGCCAAGCCGAGAGAATGTCCCCCTCCACTACCAAACAGCAGAGGTCCCTCACGTGGCTTAGCTGCAAGGGTTTCTATAGGTGTGGACAGGTTCCTTGCCGCACTTGCACGGTAGCGCTGCCAAAAAAACCATTTGCCAGTAGTTCTGGCAGGGAGTTCCAGATAGGCTGCTTTCTGAACTGCAATAGTACACATGTAGTGTACATCATTGTGTGCACCCTTTGTAATCTTACTTACGTTGGCTGCACCACACGTAAATTTAAAACCCATATCGTGGAGCATATCTATGACATAGGACACTCCACCACACGCAGCCTATCTGGAGCCTCCCATCACTTCGTGCACACCCATCAGGGCAAACTGGACTCTTCAGGGCTTTTGCTATTGATCGCATACAATTGCCACCTAGAGGGGGCGACATTAGACATGCCTTAGCCAGAAAAGAAGCCTATTGGATTTTCCATTTAAATACCATTGCACCATATGGTTTAAATCTTCGCAGAGAACTGCAGCTGTATTATTAGTAGCTCAGAATTAGCTGTCTCACGTTGCGTTATTTAATCTATTTTCATCTCTTTCATATGATGTATTTGAATTGCTTTGACACAGTTCACAACTGGCAACAAGAACGTAGAATTGGTTTTAGCCTGCACTTTGTTTATTATGGGTGTGTGTATATGTAAAGCTCTGACGCCATCACGCTTCTGGGCGGAGTCGGACCACCTATTTATACTCACCTGCATGGCTCTAACCTCAGCCATGATTAAGGGTATGTGACGTACCAGAAACATGTTGGCGTGAGACTGTGAGAGCCGATGTATTGTATCCGTTGCTTTTATAGGATCACAGAATAAAGCTATCATTGAGCACTGCATCGCTGAGCCCAGGTGATTTTCTTCCACAGACCTGACCAATACCGCTATACTGTGACTGGATAACACCGCCATACCAGACCTGACCAATACCGCCATACTGTGACTGGATAACACCGCCATACCAGACCTGACCAATACTGCCATACCGTGACTGGATAACACTGCCATAACAGACCTGACCAATACCGCCATACTGTGACTGGATAACACCACTATACCAGACCTGACCAATACCGCCATACTGTGACTGGATAACACTGCTATACCAGACCTGACCAATACCGCCATACTGTGACTGGATAACACCACTATACCAGACCTGACCAATACCGCCATACTGTGACTGGAAAACACCGCTATACCAGACCAATACCGCCATACCCCCCTCGAAAAGACACCAGATTTTCTGGCAAGTCTGAACAGGAGGGTACTGCCCCTCTGCAAGGTGCTACCCTACGCACCAGACCATGGGTGCCTAATGGTGAATACGACCCTGCAGGTATACAGGACCCCAAAACTATACACTACAAGTGCACGGGACCTCCACCAACTATATACTACAGGTATACAGGACCCCAAAACTATACACTACAGGTATACAGGACCTCCACCAACTATATACTTCAGGTATACAGGACCTCCACCAACTATATACTACAGGTATACAGGACCCCAAACTATACACTACAGGTATACAGGAACTCCACCAACTATATACTACAGGTATATAGGACCCCAAACTATACACTACAGGTATACAGGACCTCAAAACTATACACTACAGGTATACAGGACCTCCACCAACTCTATACTACAGGTATAAAGCACCTTCACCAACTCTATACTACAGGTATACAGGACCCCCAAACTTTACACTACAGGTATACAGGACCTCCACCAACTATATACTACAGGTATACAGGATCCCAAACTATACACTACAGGTTTACAGGAACCCAAAACTATACACTACAGGTATACAAGGTCTCCACCAACTATATAATACAGGTATACAGCACCCCCACCAACTCTATACTACAGGTATACAGGACCCTCAAACTATGCACTACAGGTATACAGGACCCTGAACTATACTACAGGTATACAAGACCTCCATCAATTATACACTACAGGTATCCAGGACCCTCAAACTATAAACTACAAGTATACAAGACCTCCACCAACTATACATTACAGGTATACAGCACCAACTATATACTACAGGTATACAGGACCCCATAACTATACAGAACAGGTATACAGGACCTTCACCAACTATACACTGCAGGTATACAGGACCTCCCTCAACTATACACTACAGGTATACAGCCCCCCCCAACTACACACTACAGGTATACAGGACCCCCCCTCCCAACTATACACTATAGGTATACAGCCCCCCCAACTATGCACTACTGATATGCAAGACCCCTAAAAACTATACACTGTGGGCATACAGAACCCCTCCAACTATGCACTACAGGTATACACTAATTCCACTGATTAACTCAGATGAAACAAAACCTTTAGCTTGGCCTCCTGGGCACCTTAGAACAAATCTAATTAACACACTGACACTTTATACCCGGGCAGCGCCGGGTACATTTTCTAGTCCAGTATAAATATGTTTATTTGCATATTTACAGGTAACAGCGGTAAACATTAATATTGTTAACCCTTTCTGAGACAGTAAGCTTGTGATATGTACGGTCTTCCATGTAAAACAGTTGCAGCAGTCTATGTACTGTTAGTCTGGTCTTGGTCAAACAGAGCCATAGCCAGATGGACCCGAGAGCCCAGGGCTTCCAGGTTGCTGAGCACACATCGGTGGTAGCCCTCTCCGGACAGGTGGGTGCTGCACTTCTTTAGAGAGAATCTCTGCACCAGAGCCGGCTCCACTGCTCTAAACACATGGAGCTCAGAGTATCGCAAGAATAGCTCCAGGAGTTCTTTGTCACCATTATCCTCATCCTCTTCCTCCTGCACTTCTGCTGCCATCCGGCTTCTGGCTCTCATGAAGTCCGAGTTATAGAAACAGAATTCTGAGGAAGAAAGACGGTCAAAATGTCCATCACGGAGGAAGTCTGCAGATTGTTGAGCAGAAAAGCCATGACGTAAAACGTCGGGACTATACTCCTGATAGTGGACAGGGGAGAACACCTGCCAAGCACCAATGGCATTCATCCGACAGCGGTTCAGCGCCTCTGTCGTCACCTCACTCCAAACACTCAACAAAAAAAAGAGAGTGTCCATTGAGTGTTTTTTAGACACCACCTCCATGAGGCGCACCTGAGATGGTACCCCCGTACGTACACTGGACAGCTCAAGACGTAGGAATGTATAGCGTCTTTCCAGTTCCGTTAGCATGGCACGTACGTCCTCATACACATCCTTATCCTGCTCAGAAGAGCCAACCTCATATACTAATAGTACAGTAAGAGCCACATTTTCTTGAGGGTCAAGGAGGTTTGTTGCAAAGGCATCAAGAAATCCTGCAATATGGTCAATATCAGAAGGCAATAAGGGTAATATCAGCTGGACTCTTGTGGCTTCTGTCACATACGGCATAGGAAGAATCTCCACAAGACCCAGGGGGCGCAAAAGGCTAAGGCGCTTGGTTATCACCCCAACATGACCCCTTTCAGTGGTAGCTTCTAGCAGAAGGTCCAACATGTACTCCATCCCCCTTGTGGGATCGAAGCGTCTGTACCCATTGAGCAGCCGCCGCTTCCTGAATTGCAGCCATGGAAGGTACCGCTGGTTGAGTTGATCTAGGGCTTCTTCAAGGACCTGCTGGACATCCAGTAGCCAAACACCCTGCAGAGGACACTTAGGGGCCCCGTCTGGACAGGAGAACGTGTGACCCTCTGTAAAGTATTCCCAAGTCAACAAATCAAAACGAGACGTAGGACTGAATGATGGATTCACTCCAATTGGCCATATGCGACCGGCGTCTCCATTGGGTGTGAAGGATGAAAGATTCCGGATCTCACTCTGAAAAAAAGCAACAGGCACATAGTGAGGAAGAGCAGGGAACAACCTTCATCCATCAACCCACTCTCCACACCAGGAAATCCTCTCCACCGCCCTACTCGCTACATCACAGGAATCAAACTCAAATACACAAAAAGCTGGACAAACTCGCAGGCCAACCATGATATTTATTGAAGCGTTGGGAAGAATCCAGTGTTATGGGCAGTACGTATGACGTGGACGCCGGTAGCAAATTAAAGGGGTACTCCCGCAAAAATCTTTTTCTTTCAGATCAGCTGGTTTCAGAAAGTTATATATTTATAATTTATGTCTATTTAAAAAAAGGTTTTCCATACTTCAGCTGCTGTATGTCCTGCAGGAAGTGGTGTATTCTCTCCAGTCTGACACAGTGCTCTCTGCTGCCACCTCTGTCCATGTCAGGAACTGTCCAGAGCAGCAGCAGATATGATGGAGGCCCCACTTACCTGCAGCCGCTGAATCCTGCCATACGTCTTGTGCAGTCTTATCTGGCTGAGCTTACGCTGAAGCTTGTACATCACCAGAGGATCCTTCACGGGGTGAACAGACAGCGCAGACGCCAGCAGGGTCTCAGCGATATCCTCCACATCAGCATTTCTGGGAAGATCATAGGAAACAAACTGCAAGCCCTGGAACCATAAGAGGGAGAACGACAGAGGGGTGAAACTACTAGGTGAGGGGTGGTGTCTATGGCCGAGGGCTGCCGTCCGTGTTCTATGGCTGAGGGCTCCTGTATGTGGTCTACAGCCCATGACAGGTAGTTGTGACCTCCCGACAGAAGCATGGTGTCTTAGGACCCTTGCAGTGCTGAGCTCCTGGGTTCCCATCCAGCCAAGGACTGATACAAATGATGACAAGCTATGTACAGCACTGGGGAACATGTTGGCGCTATACACATATATACACACAGAAATGATTTCTACATCTCCAGGTCATGCCCAGGTCTTGGTTTTTACCTGATAATCTGGCACACACGCAATGCCCAGAGTGTCCTGCAGGCAGCGCCCCAACCACTCATCTGCTCTTGAACTTAAGATATCAGAACGACAGAAATCCAAGTGTGGCCCCAAGCTTAGGAGAAGGGCCCTGGAGAGAAGGTATCCGGAGCCCCCATGGCAATAGCGCCAGCCTGCCTGGCCACCTATGAACTCCATGGGCTGACCAATGTACACGGGAGGTCCCGGGCTCAGATGGCTGACAAATTCCTGTAGATGAAAGCCATTGGAGAAGGCATCATCCTGGGAGATATAGAACCAGTCATACGTGGATAGAAGATGCGTCTCCATGTAACGCAGGGTGTGGTACATCACCCACACCGGCCGCTCATCTCCATGTGACACCACTTCCATTCCTGAGGGCATTTTCGGGCCCCGGGCCCCTGTGAAGAATATTAAATGGCTGACATGAGCTGACAGAGTCCGATTCACAGCCACAGCAAGAGAGTTCAGTGTGGAGCGAGAAGACAGGATGACCACCGAGAGGCGCTCTCTGAATCCAAGCTCTGACTGAATGTAGCGGGTCCTGTGGGGACAAAGGGGGTGACCCATCAACAACAGACCACACACCCCGACGCCAGCCTGTGCAGGCAAAGCCCCAACACACATTAATGCTGGACACCCTGTCACCGGGGGAGAAGACCCTTCTATAGGAGCAGAGGGACACCCTGTCACCGGGGGAGAAGACCCTTCTATAGGAGCAGAGGGACACCCTGTCACCACGAGAGAAGACCCTTCTATAGGAGCAGAGGGACACCCTGTCACCGGGGGAGAAGACCCTTCTATAGGAGCAGAGGGACACCCTGTCACCAGGGGAGAAGACCCTTCTATAAGAGCAGAGGGACACCCTGTCACCGGGGGAGAAGACCCTTCTATAGGAGCAGAGGGACACCCTGTCACCACGAGAGAAGACCCTTCTATAGGAGCAGAGGGACACCCTGTCACCGGGGGAGAAGACCCTTCTATAGGAGCAGAGGGACACCCTGTCACCGGGGGAGAAGACCCTTCTATAGGAGCAGAGGGACACCCTGTCACCGGGGGGAGAAGACCCTTCTATAGGAGCAGAGGGACACCCTGTCACCGGGGGAGAAGACCCTTCTATAGGAGCAGAGGGACACCCTGTCACCGGGGGGAGAAGACCCTTCTATAGGAGCAGAGAGACACCCTGTCACCGGGGGGAAGATCCTTCTATAGGAGCAGAGGGACACCCTGTCACCACGGGGGAGAAGACCCTTGTATAGGAGCAGAGGGACACCCTGTCACCGGGGGGAGAAGACCCTTCTATAGGAGCAGAGGGACACCCTGTCACCGGGGGAGAAGACCCTTCTATAGGAGCAGAGGGACACCCTGTCACCGGGGGAGAAGACCCTTCTATAGGAGCAGAGGGACACCCTGTCACCGGGGGAGAAGACCCTTCTATAGGAGCAGAGGGACACCCTGTCACCGGGGGAGAAGACCCTTCTATAGGAGCAGAGAGACACCCTGTCACCGGGGGGAGAAGACCCTTCTATAGGAGCAGAGAGACACCCTGTCACCGGGGGGAAGATCCTTCTATAGGAGCAGAGGGACACCCTGTCACCGGGGGGAAGATCCTTCTATAGGAGCAGAGGGACACCCTGTCACCACGGGGGAGAAGACCCTTCTATAGGAGCAGAGGGACACCCTGTCACCGGGAGAGAAGACCCTTCTATAGGAGCAGAGAGACACCCTGTCACCGGGGGGAGAAGACCCTTCTATAGGAGCAGAGGGACACCCTGTCACCGGGGGAGAAGACCCTTCTATAGGAGCAGAGGGACACCCTGTCACCGGGGGGAGAAGACCCTTCTATAGGAGCAGAGGGACACCCTGTCACCGGGGGGAAGATCCTTCTATAGGAGCAGAGGGACACCCTGTCACCACGGGGGAAGATCCTTCTATAGGAGCAGAGGGACACCCTGTCACCGGGGGGAGAAGACCCTTCTATAGGAGCAGAGGGACACCCTGTCACCGGGAGAGAAGACCCTTCTATAGGAGCAGAGGGACACCCTGTCACCGGGGGAGAAGACCCTTCTATAGGAGCAGAGGGACACCCTGTCACCGGGGGAGAAGACCCTTCTATAGGAGCAGAGGGACACCCTGTCACCGGGGGAGAAGACCCTTCTATAGGAGCAGAGGGACACCCTGTCACCGGGGGAGAAGACCCTTCTATAGGAGCAGAGGGACACCCTGTCACCACGGGGGAGAAGACCCTTCTATAGGAGCAGAGAGACACCCTGTCACTGGGAGAGAAGACCCTTCTATAGGAGCAGAGGGACACCCTGTCACCACGGGGGAGAAGACCCTTCTATAAGAGCAGAGGGACACCCTGTCACCACAGGGGAGAAGACCCTTCTATAGGAGCAGAGGGACACCCTGTCACCGGGAGACAAGACCCTTCTATAGGAGCAGAGGGACACCCTGTCACCGGGAGAGAAGACCCTTCTATAGGAGCAGAGGGACACCCTGTCACCGGGGGAGAAGACCCTTCTATAGGAGCAGAGGGACACCCTGTCACCGGGAGAGAAGACCCTTCTATAGGAGCAGAGGGACACCCTGTCACCGGGAGAGAAGACCCTTCTATAGGAGCAGAGGGACACCCTGTCACCGGGGGAGAAGACCCTTCTATAGGAGCAGAGGGACACCCTGTCACCACGGGGGAGAAGACCCTTCTATAAGAGCAGAGGGACACCCTGTCACCACGGGGGAAGACCCTTCTGAGTACCCATGATGCCCATCAGCAATCAGCACCTCACTACTACGCTACATTACTGTCTCTGCACTCACCTCAGCACCTTCTTGTGTGGAGCGTGTGGCTTGCGGCTGTATGGAATAATCTGAGGCTTCAGATCATGTATTGGGGCTCCCTGTTGGCCTGTTTGTATTCCATGGACACTGAGGAGGTTGTCCGCACAGGGGCTGTCATCTTCCTGGATCCAGGAGACCCGTAAGAGGCTCAGGCTGCAGCCTATGGACAGGCCAAGTATGAGCGGGAGTGTCGGCCGCAGGAGCCCCAGCAGCAACGGGTAAAGTCTAGGAGCCATCCTGTAAGGGAAGAACATAAAACATGAACACATCTTATAATAGGAGGCGGGATGGCGAGGAAGCCATGGTGAGAAACAAGAGACCACCAACAGGCAGAGGCGGCCCAATGGTGAAGCAGAGACCGCCTAACGGTGGAGCAAAGCCCCCCAAAGGAAGAGACCACCCAATGGTGGAACAGAGATCACTAAAGACAGAGATACCTGTAAAGCCTGAGGGTCAGCAGAGCGGCTGTGAGACCCCCACCAGATGACACAGGCTTCAGCAACCCGCACAGTGCAAAAGCCAAACGTAGTGATGAGTCCCCTCAGGATTATTCCTCATGTAGACAAATGGGGGGGGAGGTAAAGCTGTCCTGCCCAGCTGGGGGGCTACAGTACAACCTCTGGAGCTTCCCTGTGGGTTATATACTGCCTACCCAGGACTGATCCCATTACATGGACTGTTTTTCTTGGCCGTGGATTTACCTATACCAGACTCCCCTGTACACTGCCCATTGTCCCCAATCCCTGAGTCCCAACCCTATTCTCCACACAACGACCTCCCGGCCTCCGCGCACTGCCCTTGTCCCATACACACACCGACCTCCCGGCCTCCGCGCACTGCCCCTGTCCCACACACACACACACACACACACACACACACCGACCTCCCGGCCTCCGCGCACTGCCCCTGTCCCACACACACACATACACCGACCTCCCGGCCTCCGCGCACTGCCCCTGTCCCACACACACACACACACACTGCCCCTGTCCCACACACACACATACACCGACCTCCCGGCCTCCGCGCACTGCCCCTGTCCCACACACACACACACCGACCTCCCGGCCTCCGCGCACTGCCCCTGTCACACACACCGACCTCTGCGCACTGCCCCTGTCCCACACACACACACACACACATACACTGACCTCCCGGCCTCCACACACTGCCCCTGTCCCACACACACACACACCGACCTCCCGACCTCCACACACTGCCCCTGTCACACACACCGACCTCTGCGCACTGCCCCTGTCCCACACACACACACCGACCTCCCGACCTCTGCGCACTGCCCCTGTCCCCCACACACACACACACACACACACACACCGACCTCCACGCACTGCCCCTGTCCCACACACACACACACACACACACACACACTGACCTCCCGGCCTCCACACACTGCCCCTGTCCCACACACACACACACCGACCTCTGCGCACTGCCCCTGTCCCACACACACACCGACCTCCCGGCCTCCGCGCACTGCCCCTGTCCCACACACACACCGACCTCCCGGCCTCCGCGCACTGCCCCTGTCCCACACACACACCGACCTCCCGGCCTCCGCGCACTGCCCCTGTCCCACACACACACCGACCTCCCGGCCTCCGCGCACTGCCCCTGTCCCACACACACACCGACCTCCCGGCCTCCGCGCACTGCCCCTGTCCCACACACACACACACACCGACCTCCACGCACTGCCCCTGTCCCACACACACACCGACCTCCCGGCCTCTGTGCACTGCCCCTGTCCCACACACACATCGACCTCCACGCACTGCCCCTGTCCCACACACACACACCGACCTCCACGCACTGCCCCTGTCCCACACACACACACCGACCTCCACGCACTGCCCCTGTCCCACACACACACACACACACCGACCTCCCGGCCTCCGCGCACTGCCCCTGTCCCACACACACACACACACACCGACCTCCCGGCCTCCGCGCACTGCCCCTGTCCCACACACACACACCGACCTCTGCGCACTGCCCCTGTCCCACACACCGACCTCTGCGCACTGCCCCTGCCCCACACACACACCGACCTCCACGCACTGCCCCTGTCCCACACACACACCGACCTCCACGCACTGCCCCTGTCCCACACACACACACCGACCTCCCGACCTCTGCGCACTGCCCCTGTCCCACACACACACACACACACACACCGACCTCCACGCACTGCCCCTGTCCCACACACACACACACACACACACATACACTGACCTCCCGGCCTCCACACACTGCCCCTGTCCCACACACACACATACACCGACCTCCCGACCTCCACACACTGCCCCTGTCCCACACACACACACACCGACCTCCCGACCTCCGCGCACTGCCCCTGTCCCACACACACACACACACACACCGACCTCTGCGCACTGCCCTTGTCCCACACACACACACACACACACACACACACCGACCTCTGCGCACTGCCCCTGTCCCACACACACACTGACCTCCCGGCCTCCACACACTGCCCCTGTCCCACACACACACACACACACCGACCTCCCGGCCTCCACACACTGCCCCTGTCCCACACACACCGACCTCTGCGCACTGCCCCTGTCCCACACACACACCGACCTCCACGCACTGCCCCTGTCCCACACACACACACACCGACCTCCACGCACTGCCCCTGTCCCACACACACACCGACCTCCACGCACTGCCCCTGTCCCACACACACACACCGACCTCCCGGCCTCCACACACTGCCCCTGTCCCACACACACACATACACTGACCTCCCGGCCTCCACACACTGCCCCTGTCCCACACACCGACCTCTGCGCACTGCCCCTGTCCCACACACACACACACCGACCTCCACGCACTGCCCCTGTCCCACACACACACACACACACACACACACACCGACCTCCCGACCTCTGCGCACTGCCCCTGTCCCACACACACACACCGACCTCCACGCACTGCCCCTGTCCCACACACACACACACACACACACACACACACACACACATACACTGACCTCCCGGCCTCCACACACTGCCCCTGTCCCACACACACACATACACTGACCTCCCGGCCTCCACACACTGCCCCTGTCCCACACACACACACACACACACATACACTGACCTCCCGGCCTCCACACACTGCCCCTGTCCCACACACACACCGACCTCCCGGCCTCCACACACTGCCCCTGTCCCACACACACACCGACCTCCCGGCCTCCGCGCACTGCCCCTGTCCCACACACACACCGACCTCCCGACCTCCGCGCACTGCCCCTGTCCCACACACACACACACCGACCTCTGCGCACTGCCCCTGTCCCACACACACCGACCTCTGCGCACTGCCCCTGTCCCACACACACACACACCGACCTCCGCACACTGCCCCTGTCCCACACACACACACACCGACCTCCACACACTGCCCCTGTCCCACACACACACACCGACCTCCCGGCCTCCGCGCACTGCCCCTGTCCCACACACACACACACACACACACACACACACACCGACCTCCACGTACTGCCCCTGTCCCACACACACACACACACACCGACCTCCACGCACTGCCCCTGTCCCACACACACACACACACACACCGACCTCCTGGCCTCTGTGCACTGCCCCTGTCCCACACACACACACACACACCGACCTCCCGACCTCTGCGCACTGCCCCTGTCCCACACACACACCGGCCTCCGCGCACTGCCCCTGTCCCACACACACACCGACCTCCCGGCCTCCGCGCACTGCCCCTGTCCCACACACACACCGACCTCCCGGCCTCCGCGCACTGCCCCTGTCCCACACACACACCGACCTCCCGGCCTCCGCGCACTGCCCCTGTCCCACACACACACCGACCTCCCGGCCTCCGCGCACTGCCCCTGTCCCACACACACACCGACCTCCCGGCCTCCGCGCACTGCCCCTGTCCCACACACACACACACACCGACCTCCGCGCACTGCCCCTGTCCCACACACACACACACACCGACCTCCGCGCACTGCCCCTGTCCCACACACACACACCGACCTCCGCGCACTGCCCCTGTCCCACACACACACCGACCTCCCGGCCTCCGCGCACTGCCCCTGTCCCACACACACACACACACCGACCTCCGCGCACTGCCCCTGTCCCACACACACACACCGTCCCCGGCCTCCACACACAGTCCCCGGCCTCCACACACCGTCCCCGGCCGGGGAAAACGCCCATCACACCTACCAATCTGCACAGAGCCCAATGGGGGGAGGGGCACTATAGAGATGAAGACAGCGACGGGGGAGGAGAGGGAGCAGGCACATTACCTGGGAGCCGCATCACCACCGAGATCACTGCCTGCAAGAGAGAAGAACGTCGTCACCTCCAAGAGACCAACACCCCCCCAACATACAGAGATAGGGGGTCCTCTCCCCCTCAGGGTATGAGCAGTTATGGGGGTACTCTCCCCGTACCTGTATGTGGAGTTATGGGGGTCCTCTCCCCGTACCTGTATGTGCAGTTATGGGGGTCCTCTCCCCGTACCTGTATGTGCAGTTATGGGGGTCCTCTCCCCGTACCTGTATGTGCAGTTATGGGGGTCCTCTCCCCGTACCTGTATGTGCAGTTATGGGGGTCCTCTCCCCGTACCTGTATGTGCAGTTATGGGGGTCCTCTCCCCGTACCTGTATGTGCAGTTATGGGGGTCCTCTCCCCGTACCTGTATGTGCAGTTATGGGGGTCCTCTCCCCGTACCTGTATGTGGAGTTATGGGGGTCCTCTCCCCGTACCTGTATGTGCAGTTATGGGGGTCCTCTCCCCGTACCTGTATGTGGAGTTATGGGGGTCCTCTCCCCGTACCTGTATGTGGAGTTATGGGGGTCCTCTCCCCGTACCTGTATGTGGAGTTATGGGGGTCCTCTCCCCGTACCTGTATGTGGAGTTATGGGGGTCCTCTCCCCGTACCTGTATGTGGAGTTATGGGGGTCCTCTCCCCGTACCTGTATGTGGAGTTATGGGGGTCCTCTCCCCGTACCTGTATGTGGAGTTATGGGGGTCCTCTCCCCGTACCTGTATGTGGAGTTATGGGGGTCCTCTCCCCGTACCTGTATGTGGAGTTATGGGGGTCCTCTCCCCGTACCTGTATGTGGAGTTATGGGGGTCCTCTCCCCGTACCTGTATGTGGAGTTATGGGGGTCCTCTCCCCGTACCTGTATGTGGAGTTATGGGGGTCCTCTCCCCGTACCTGTATGTGGAGTTATGGGGGTCCTCTCCCCGTACCTGTATGTGGAGTTATGGGGGTCCTCTCCCCGTACCTGTATGTGGAGTTATGGGGGTCCTCTCCCCGTACCTGTATGTGGAGTTATGGGGGTCCTCTCCCCGTACCTGTATGTGGAGTTATGGGGGTCCTCTCCCCGTACCTGTATGTGCAGTTATGGGGGTCCTCTCCCCGTACCTGTATGTGCAGTTATGGGGGTCCTCTCCCCGTACCTGTATGTGCAGTTATGGGGGTCCTCTCCCCGTACCTGTATGTGCAGTTATGGGGGTCCTCTCCCCGTACCTGTATGTGCAGTTATGGGGGTCCTCTCCCCGTACCTGTATGTGCAATTATGGGGGTCCTCTCTCCGTACCTGTATGTGCAGTTATGGGGGTCCTCTCTCCCTCAGGGTATGTGCAGTTATGGGGGTCCTCTCCCCGTACCTGTATGTGCAGTTATGGGGGTCCTCTCCCCGTACCTGTATGTGGAGTTATGGGGGTCCTCTCCCCGTACCTGTATGTGGAGTTATGGGGGTCCTCTCCCCGTACCTGTATGTGCAGTTATGGGGGTCCTCTCCCAGTACCTGTATGTGCAGTTATGGGGGTCCTCTCCCCGTACCTGTATGTGCAGTTATGGGGGTCCTCTCCCCGTACCTGTATGTGCAGTTATGGGGGTCCTCTCCCCGTACCGGTATGTGCAGTTATGGGGGTCCTCTCCCCGTACCTGTATGTGCAGTTATGGGGGTCCTCTCCCCGTACCTGTATGTGCAGTTATGGGGGTCCTCTCCCCGTACCTGTATGTGCAGTTATGGGGGTCCTCTTCCCGTACCTGTATGTGGAGTTATGGGGGTCCTCTCCCCGTACCTGTATGTGGAGTTATGGGGGTCCTCTCCCCGTACCTGTATGTGCAGTTATGGGGGTCCTCTCCCCCTCAGGGTATGTACAGTTATGGGGGTCCTCTCCCAGTACCTGTATGTGGAGTTATGGGGGTCCTCTCCCCGTACCTGTATGTGGAGTTATGGGGGGTCCTCTCCCCGTACCTGTATGTGGAGTTATGGGGGTCCTCTCCCCGTACCTGTATGTGGAGTTATGGGGGTCCTCTCCCCGTACCTGTATGTGCAGTTATGGGGGTCCTCTCCCCGTACCTGTATGTGCAGTTATGGGGGTCCTCTCCCCGTACCTGTATGTGCAGTTATGGGGGTCCTCTCCCCGTACCTGTATGTGCAGTTATGGGGGTCCTCTCTCCGTACCTGTATGTGCAGTTATGGGGGTCCTCTCTCCCTCAGGGTATGTGTAGTTATGGGGGTCCTCTCCCCGTACCTGTATGTGGAGTTATGGGGGTCCTCTCCCCCTCAGGGTATGTGCAGTTATGGGGGTCCTCTCCCCGTACCTGTATGTGCAGTTATGGGGGTCCTCTCCCCGTACCTGTATGTGGAGTTATGGGGGTCCTCTCCCCGCACCTGTATGTGCAGTTATGGGGTTCCTCTCTCCAGGGCCGGCCTTAGGTTAAAAGGCGCCCTGTGCGAATACTTTTTTGGCGCCCCCCCCCCTTAAAGGGGTTCTCCAGCGCTACACAAAAATGGCCACTTTCTTCCAGAAACAGCCGCTCTCTTGTCTGCAGTTTGGGTGGGGTTTTGTAACTCATTTCCATTGAAGCGAATAGAGCTTGCTTGCAAAGCACACCTGAACTGGAGTCAAGAGTCATGCTGTCTCTGGAAGAAAGTGGCCATTTTTTTGTAGTGCTAGATAACCCCTTTAAGGTAGCATAAAACTTCTTCAGCCTCCCATCCCTCCAAATGACATACAGCGCCCATTACCTGATCCCCCAGCCATAAACACGACTACCCTTCAGCCATTTACGCAACTACTACTTCCCCCTCAAGCCATACAAAAAACTACCCCCTTAGCCCACAGCCATACAAACAACAACCCCCCCAGTCATACAACTACCCCCCCCCCCCCAGTCATACAACTACCCCCTTAGCCCCCAACCATACACACAACTACAACGACCTTTAGGTTTAACAAAATAAAAGTTGACATTTTTTAAATAATTGTGGTTAAAATTACCCTATTCTATTCCAGCTTTCAGGCTATGCTGGGGTTGTAGTCATGTCATATTCCAGCTATCAGGCTATGCTGGGGGTTGTAGTCATGTCATATTCCAGCTTTCAGGCTATGCTGGGGGTTGTAGTCTTGTAATATTTCAGCTTTCAGGCTATGCTGGGGGTTGTAGTCTTGTAATATTTCAGCTATCCGGCTATGCTGGGGGTTGTAGTCTTGTAATATTTCAGCTATCCGGCTATGCTGGGGGTTGTAGTCTTGTAATATTTCAGCTATCCGGCTATGCTGGGGGTTGTAGTCTTGTAATATTTCAGCTATCCGGCTATGCTGGGGGTTGTAGTCTTGTAATATTTCAGCTATCCGGCTATGCTGGGGGTTGTAGTCTTGTAATATTTCAGCTATCCGGCTATGCTGGGGGTTGTAGTCTTGTAATATTTCAGCTATCCGGCTATGCTGGGGGTTGTAGTCTTGTAATATTTCAGCTATCCGGCTATGCTGGGGGTTGTAGTCTTGTAATATTTCAGCTATCCGGCTATGCTGGGGGTTGTAGTCTTGTAATATTTCAGCTATCCGGCTATGCTGGGGGTTGTAGTCTTGTAATATTTCAGCTATCCGGCTATGCTGGGGGTTGTAGTCTTGTAATATTTCAGCTATCCGGCTATGCTGGGGGTTGTAGTCTTGTAATATTTCAGCTATCCGGCTATGCTGGGGGTTGTAGTCTTGTAATATTTCAGCTATCCGGCTATGCTGGGGGTTGTAGTCTTGTAATATTTCAGCTATCCGGCTATGCTGGGGGTTGTAGTCTTGTAATATTTCAGCTATCCGGCTATGCTGGGGGTTGTAGTCTTGTAATATTTCAGCTATCAGGCTATGCTGGGGGTTGTAGTCTTGTAATATTTTAAGCTATCCGGCTTAGCTGGGGGTTGTAGTCTTGTAATATTTAAGCTATCAGGCTATGCTGGGAGTTGTAGTTCACCGGCAGCCACAGGTTGGGAACACTATGAGATACAATAACATCTACTGACAGTCTGTACTTGAGATTATCAAAACTACCCAGAAAGTCTGATACAATGGCTGCAGCTGTCACCTGTCACTATCACCAGGGACTGTGCCAGAGTCTATTTTATACACTAGCACAGCTCTGCTAAACCAGGTGCCAGGATCACTGATACAGCTCTGCTACACTAGTCATTATCATTAATACAATTCTGCTCATCCAAATAGCCTGATCACTAAAGCTGCTCTGCTATACCGAGTACAGTTATCACTTAGACAGCTCTGCTATACCGAGTAGTTATCACTTAGACAGCTCTGCTATACCGAGTACAGTTATCACTTAGACAGCTCTGCTATACCGAGTACAGTTATCACTTAGACAGCTCTGCTATACCGAGTACAGTTATCACTTAGACAGCTCTGCTATACCGAGTACAGTTATCACTTAGACAGCTCTGCTATACCGAGTACAGTGATCACTTAGACAGCTCTGCTATACCGAGTACAGTGATCACTTAGACAGCTCTGCTATACCGAGTACAGTTATCACTTAGACAGCTCTGCTATACCGAGTACAGTGATCACTTAGACAGCTCTGCTATACCGAGTACAGTGATCACTTAGACAGCTCTGCTATACCGAGTACAGTGATCACTTAGACAGCTCTGCTATACCGAGTACAGTTATCACTTAGACAGCTCTGCTATACCGAGTACAGTTATCACTTAGACAGCTCTGCTATACCGAGTACAGTTATCACTTAGACAGCTCTGCTATACCGAGTACAGTTATCACTTAGACAGCTCTGCTATACCGAGTACAGTTATCACTTAGACAGCTTTACTGCACCAGCTACCCTGACCACCCACACAGCTCTGCTACAACAGCTACTGTCCACACCAGTTATTACAGACACCATTTAGCTGCATTAGTTTCCGTGATCACTCGGTTGTGCAGCCATTTTTCTTTCTGCCCTGAGAGCAGAGGTCAGAGGTCAGAGGTTATATAATAATAATCTCCGTGCAGGACTTCAGTGCGGAGAAAACCATGTGCTGCAGCTGCCAGGATCCCCAATATATCCAGAGCAAGTCCGATACCCCAGTCACCCCCACATCACCGATACCCCAGTCACCCCCACATCACTGATACCCCAGTCACCCCCACCTCACTGATACCCCAGTCACCCCCACATCACTGATACCCCAGTCACCCCCACATCACTGATACCCCAGTCACCCCCACCTCACAGATACCCCAGTCACCCCCACCTCACAGATACCCCAGTCACCCCCACCTCACAGATACCCCAGTCACCCCCACCTCACTGATACCCCAGTCACCCCCACCTCACTGATACCCCAGTCACCCCCACCTCACTGATACCCCAGTCACCCCCACATCACAGATACCCCAGTCACCCCCACCTCACTGATACTCCAGTCACCCCCACCTCACTGATACCCCAGTCACCCCCCACATCACTGATACCCCAGTCACCCCCACCTCACTGATACCCCAGTCACCCCCACCTCACTGATACCCCAGTCACCCCCACCTCACTGATACCCCAGTCACCCCCACCTCACTGATACCCCAGTCACCCCCACCTCACTGATACCCCAGTCACCCCCACATCACAGATACCCCAGTCACCCCCACCTCACTGATACTCCAGTCACCCCCACATCACAGCCAGTTCCTCCCCCGCTCTCTGCACATCCTCTGTCCTCTGACCTCCTGTCCGCACCGCCCGCTCTCCCTCTTCTCTCTCCAGCCGTCCATGCACCTCCGGCTCTGATAACAGTCCTGACTGAGCCCAGAGCCTATTATCAGAGAGATGCAGGAGCACTACCCGGCCAGCAGGGGGCGCTCCAGCAGACAGCGCTGCACTGCACACCTGACTTACTAATAGCAGTTAGATGTGCTGTGTGCAGGAGCGCCCCCAGCTGGCCGCCCGCCCCCCTCCCCTGGTTCGGTCTGGGCGCTCCTGCACACAGCACATCTAACTGCTATTACTAAGTCAGGTGTGCAGTGCAGCTCTGTCTGCTGGAGCGCCCCCTGCTGGCCGGGAGTGAGGCGCCCTGTGCAAGCCCACAGCTCACACACCCCAAAGGCCGGCCCTGCCTCTCCCCCTCAGGGTATGTGTAGTTATGGGGGTCCTCTTCCCCTCAGGGTATGTGTAGTTATGGGGGTCCTCTCCCCCTCAGGGTATGTGCAGTTATGGGGGTCCTCTCCCCCTCAGGGTATGTGTAGTTATGGGGGTCCTCTTCCCCTCAGGGTATGTGTAGTTATGGGGGTCCTCTTCCCCTCAGGGTATGAGCAGTTATGGGGGTCCTCTCTCCCTCAGGGTATGTGCAGTTATGGGGGTCCTCTCCCCGTACCTGTATGTGGAGTTATGGGGGTCCTCTCCCCGTACCTGTATGTGTAGTTATGGGGGTCCTCTCCCCGTACCTGTATGTGTAGTTATGGGGGTCCTCTCCCCGTACCTGTATGTGTAGTTATGGGGGTCCTCTCCCCGTGCCTGTATGTGTAGTTATGGGGGTCCTCTCCCCGTACCTGTATGTGTAGTTATGGGGGTCCTCTCCCCGTGCCTGTATGTGTAGTTATGGGGGTCCTCTCCCCGTACCTGTATGTGGAGTTATGGGGGTCCTCTCCCCGTGCCTGTATGTGCAGTTATGGGGGTCCTCTCCCCGTACCTGTATGTGCAGTTATGGGGGTCCTCTCCCCGTGCCTGTATGTGTAGTTATGGGGGTCCTCTCCCCGTGCCTGTATGTGTAGTTATGGGGGTCCTCTCCCCGTACCTGTATGTGCAGTTATGGGGGTCCTCTCCCCGTACCTGTATGTGCAGTTATGGGGGTCCTCTCCCCGTGCCTGTATGTGTAGTTATGGGGGTCCTCTGGGGGTCCTCTCCCCGTACCTGTATGTGCAGTTATGGGGGTCCTCTCCCCGTACCTGTATGTGCAGTTATGGGGGTCCTCTCCCCGTGCCTGTATGTGTAGTTATGGGGGTCCTCTCCCCGTACCTGTATGTGCAGTTATGGGGGTCCTCTCCCCCTCAGGGTATGTAGAGTTATGGGGGTCCTCTCCCCGTGCCTGTATGTGTAGTTATGGGGGTCCTCTGGGGGTCCTCTCCCCGTACCTGTATGTGCAGTTATGGGGGTCCTCTCCCCGTACCTGTATGTGCAGTTATGGGGGTCCTCTCCCCGTGCCTGTATGTGCAGTTATGGGGGTCCTCTCCCCGTGCCTGTATGTGTAGTTATGGGGGTCCTCTGGGGGTCCTCTCCCCGTACCTGTATGTGCAGTTATGGGGGTCCTCTCCCCCTCAGGGTATGTAGAGTTATGGGGGTCCTCTCCCCGTACCTGTATGTGCAGTTATGGGGGTCCTCTCTCCCTCAGGGTATGTGCAGTTATGGGGGTCCTCTCCCCGTACCTGTATGTGGGGGTCAGCTGACCTTTTCCCGCTCTTCTCAGCTCCGATCACCTACATGATAAATAATAAACAATGAGTAGCCGGTCACGTGCTCACAGCAGCGGTACAATTCGTCTTACGTAACTTCCGGTTGTGTATAATAAAGTTTGTTGCCCCCCCCCGATCACGTGGTATAGAGGAGACACGTGACGTAGAATTCCGCTTTCTGAGAGAGTCGCCGTAGAGCGGAGGAGACTGCGGCTGCTGCTGGCGCTGTGATGGTTACCCAGCGCCACCTAGTGTTTGTGATGTGTAATGACATCCCTAAGCCTGTGTCAGCGCAATAATGTGTATAGCATAGTACCGCCTCTACTATCCTATACAATATCCTAATCCTATATACCCCCTAATACTATATCCTAATCCTATATACCCCCTAATACTGTATCCTAATCCTATATACCCCCTAATACTATATCCTAATCCTATATACCCCCTAATACTATATCCTAATCCTATATACCCCCTAATCCTATATACCCCCTAATACTATATCCTAATCCTATATACCCCCTAATCCTATATACCCCCTAATACTATATCCTAATCCTATATACCCCCTAATACTATATCCTAATCCTATATACCCCCTATAATACTATATCCTAATCCTATATACCCCCTAATACTATATCCTAATCCTATATACCCCCTAATACTATATCCTAATCCTATATACCCCCCAATACTATATCCTAATCCTATATACCCCCCAATACTATATCCTAATCCTATATACCCCCCAATACTATATCCTAATCCTATATACCCCCTAATACTATATCCTAATCCTATATACCCCCTAATACTATATCCTATTCCTATATACCCCCTAATACTATATCCTAATCCTATATACCCCCCAATACTATATCCTAATCCTATATACCCCCTAATAATATATCCTAATCCTATATACCCCCTAATACTGTATCCTAATCCTATATACCCCCTAATACTATATACCAACTAATACTATATCCTAATCCTATATACCCCCTAATACTGTATCCTAATCCTATATACCCCCTAATAATATATCCTAATCCTATATACCCCCTAATACTATATACCAACTAATACTATATCCTAATCCTATATACCCCCTAATACTGTATCCTAATCCTATATACCCCCTAATACTATATCCTAATCCTATATACCCCCTAATACTATATACCAACTAATACTATATCCTAATCCTATATACCCCCTAATACTATATCCTAATCCTATATACCCCCTAATACTATATCCTAATCCTATATACCCCCTAATACTATATACCAACTAATACTATATCCTAATCCTATATACCCCCTAATACTGTATCCTAATCCTATATACCCCCTAATACTATATCCTAATCCTATATACCCCCTAATACTATTTCCTAATCCTATATACCCCCTAATACTGTATCCTAATCCTATATACCCCCTAATACTATATCCTAATCCTATATACCCCCCCCAATACTATATCCTAATCCTATATACCCCCTAATCCTATATACCCCCTAATACTATATACCAACTAATACTATATCCTAATCCTATATACCCCCTAATACTGTATCCTAATCCTATATACCCCCTAATACTATATCCTAATCCTATATACCCCCTATAATACTACATCCTAATCCTATATACCCCCTAATACTGTATCCTAATCCTATATACCCCCTAATACTATATCCTAATCCTATATACCCCCCCCCCAATACTATATCCTAATCCTATATACCCCCTTTGGGTGTATATAGGATTAGGATATAGTATTAGGGGGGGGAGGTATATAGGATTAGGATATAGTATTAGGGGGTATATAGGATTAGGATATAGTATTAGGGGGTATATAGGATTAGGATACAGTATTAGGCTAGGTTCACACTATGTAACTGTGCGGCTGTATTTTTTACGCGGCTGTAAATGTGCGGATGAAACTCCGGCCGTGGGAAAAAATAGACATGTGGCTCAAAACATACGGTCATTTACTTGGAAATCTGGTTCAACTAAAAATAACAAATAAAATCTTAAGAAAGTGATGGAAACACCTCTGGATGCATCTGGGAAAGCAGGGAAACAGTTTACATGACTCGCTATTACCGGGGTTTGCGATCCTCTGCAGTAATGCCGATGTCTCTCATGGTTAATATATTAAAATAATTAATTAGTACAGGAAGCTGCATAAGCCGGTAATTCATATTGCCGGTAATAGAGCTTTCTGTACTAATCATCACTTTACTGTAATGAAAACATCAAATGTTTCTTCTAATTATGTTATCACAATAGCATTATTAGAAGAAACATTTAGAATTATATGTGCTCTCAGCTGATTGGCTGATCGGCTGAGCGCACATATAATTAGCGGGTCCGCAGTACAGTCACTTCATTGTGCTGCGGACCAGCGAAGAGACAACATCGGGGTGAGTATAGAGCTCTCCCCACCCCCTCCCCGGCACTGCACCCCTCCCAGCAAGGAAGGGGGGGTCACTTAACCCCTTCCTTGCTGGGATGGGTGCAGTCTGACATCAGTCTGGCCCCCAGGGGGTTAAGGGGGATGCAATACATCCTCCCTTAACCCCTTGGGGGCCAGACTGTAAGCAGCGATCTGTAAAGATGCTGCATACTGTAAGGAGCACAACACCGCTCACAATGATGGGTGTTGTGCTCCTGTTTGTGTGTTTTTTGTGTGTTTCTCCCTTTTTGTTTTTCAGATATCGGTATCCTGTGGATTACGTTGGATTCCGTGGACTACGTCGATGACCAGCGTTTTTTTTTTTTATAAAATGGTCAATGAGGGGTGTGGGGGTGTTTTTATTTGAATAAAAAAAATGTTTAACTTGTGTCTTGTCTTTATTTCATTACTTTATAGACTTAGTAGTGGAAGCCGTCTAATAGACAGAATCCATTACTAAGTTGGGGCCTAGTGTTAGCCGGTATAAAATGGCTAACACTAACCCCCTATTATTACCCCAGTACCCAATGCCACCAGGGGTACTGGGAAGAGTCGGGTGCCAGTGGTCCCGGAGCGTCAAAATTGGCGCTCCTGGACCGGGCGGCAGCAGGCTGGTAAGATTTAGGCTGGGGAGGGCCTAAACCAATGGCTCTTCCCACCCTGGTGTTACCAGGCTGCTGTCGTTTGGTTTTTAACCCGGCTGGTTATAAAAATAGGGGGGACCCTATGCGGTTTTTTTAAATTATTTATTTATTTATTTTAAAAAAACCCGCATAGGGTCTGGTAACACCAGGGTGGGAAGAGCCATTGGTTTAGGCCCTCCCCAGCCTAAATCTTACCAGCCTGCTGCCGCCCCAGTCCAGGAGACCACTGGCACCCGGCTCTTCCCAGTACCCCTGGTGGCATTGGGTACTGGGGTAATAATGGGGGGTTAGTGTTAGCCATTTTATACCGGCTAACACTAGGCCCCGACTTAGTAATGTATTCCATCTATTAGACGGCTTCCACTACTAAGTCTATAAAGTAAAGAAATAAAGACAAGACACAAGTTAAATTTTTTTTTTATTCAAATAAAAACACCCCCACACCCCTCATTGACCATTTTATTAAAAAAAAAAAAAAAAAAAACAACCGCTGGTCATCGACGTAGTCCACAGAATCCGACGTAATCCACAGGATACCGATATCTGAAAAACAAAAAGGGAGAAACACACAAAAAACACACAAACAGGAGCACAACACCCATCATTGTGAGCGGTGTTGTGCTCCTTACAGTATGCAGCATCTTTACAGATCGCTGCTTACAGTCTGGCCCCCAAGGGATTAAGGGAGGATGTATTGCATCCCCCGTAACCCCTTGGGGGCCAGACGGATGTCAGACTGCACCCATCCCAGCAAGAAAGGGGTTAACTGACCCCCCTTCCTTGCTGGGAGGGGTGCAGTGCTGGGGAGGGGGTGTGGAGAGCTCTATACTCACCCCGATGTTGTCTCTTTGCTGGTCCGCAGCACAATGAAGTGACTGTACTGCGGACCCGCTCATTATACGTGCGCTCAGCCGATCAGCCAATCAGCTGAGCGCACATATAATTCTAAATGTTTCTTCTAATAATGTTATTGTCATAACATAATTAGAAGAAACATTTGATGTTTTCATTAAAGTGATGATTAGTACAGAAAGCTCTATTACCGGCAATATGAATTAACGGCTTATGCAGCTTCCTGTACTAATTAATATTTAATTAATAAAACACATTTTCGATGAAATTAATTCTAACGAATCCATCATTGTACAATTCAATATACTGTCAAAAAATAAATATATATATAAATATACATTTATTTATATATCTATTTATTTTAACAGTATATTTAATTGCAAAATGATGGAATCGTTAGAATTAAATTATTGACCAACGAAAGGGACTTTATTACAAAGAAAATGTGTTTTATTAATTTAATATATTAACTATTAGAGGCATCGGCATTCGGCATCATTGCCGGCTATTTTTGAAGTACTCCGTACGGACCGCCTGTCAATCCACGGCCGCATGTCCAGCCGTAAACAATGGTCTTGTTCATTTTTTACGGGTCCGTTTACGATCAGGCCGTAGATTCATACATAGTGTGCACTGTGCAGCCGTATATCCTATACTTTCTAGCGTACGCATGAACCACCAAAAATACCGCCGCACAATTACAGCCGCAAATACAGCCGCACACTTACATAGTCTGAACCTGGCCTTAGGCTGGGTTCACACTACGTATATTTGAGGCTGTATTTGTGAGGCTGTATGTTTGAGGCTGTATAGCAACCAAAACAAGTAGTGGATTGAAAACACAAAGGCTATGTTCACACAATGGTGAAATTGAGTGGATGGCCGCCATTTAATGGCAAATATTTGCTGTTATTTTAAAACAATGGCTGTTATATTGAAATAATGGAAGTTATTTACCGTTATATACGGCCATCCACTCAATTACACCATTATGTGAATAGATCCTTTCTGTGTTTTCAATCCACTCCTGGTTTTGGTTGCTATGAGGACCTGACATGAGGACCACAATACTGCCTGAAATATACATAGTGTGAACCCACCCTTGAGCTGGGTTCACACTATGTATATTTGAGGCTGTATTTGTGAGGCTGTATAGCAACCAAAACCAGGAGTGGATTGAAAACACAGAAAGGCTATGTTCACATAATGTTGTAATTGAGTGGATGGCCGTCATTTAATGGCAAATTTTTGCTGTTATTTTAAAAAAACGGCTGTTATATTGAAATAATGGCAGTTATTTACCGTTATATGACGGCCATCCACTCAATTTCAACATTGTGTGAACAGAGCCTTTCTGTGTTTTCAATCCACTCCTGGTTTTGGTTGCTATGAGGACCTGACTTGAGGACCAAATACTGCCTGAAGTATACAGTGTGTGAACCCAGCGTTATACTGTATCCTAATCCTATATACCCCCCTAATACTATATCCTAATCCTATATACCCCCCAATACTATATCCTAATCCTATATACCCCCCAATACTATATCCTAATCCTATATACCCCCCAATATTATATCCTAATCCTATATACCCCCCAATACTATATCCTAATCCTATATACCCCCTAATACTATATCCTAATCCTATATACCCCCTAATACTATATCCTATTCCTATATACCCCCTATAATACTATATCCTAATCCTATATACCCCCCAATACTATATCCTAATCCTATATACCCCCCAATACTATATCCTAATCCTATATACCCCCCAATATTATATCCTAATCCTATATACCCCCCCAATACTATATCCTAATCCTATATACCCCCTAATACTATATCCTAATCCTATATACCCCCTAATACTGTATCCTAATCCTATAGTAGAAGGAGGAGAGTGTGAGTTCGACTGCTGGGGTGCACTTCCAACGAGGTTAACCTAAAAATGTTCCTATACCCTAGGAAAGAAGAGAATAAAAAGAAGGAAGGTGTAGGTCCTCTAGTTAGAAGTGTAAATTGGTATAATGAATAAAGGATAGGATATAGTATATCAGGTGTATAAATTAATAGATTTTAAATTTATTTATAAGATACTGTCAGCAAATAGTTTAGAGATCTCTAATATAAAAACAAGATGCATGAAAATACATAAAAGAAAAATCTAAAAACATGAAAAGTCATAAAAATAAAAATCAAAAAACAAAATTAAGTATTAAAAATCAAACCATATGCAATGAATTTCAGACGATCGAGTTCTTATGTTAGTCCTTCATACAATGAAATGATAGATTGATCTCTTGTAGAGACTTATTCACATTCATTCATCCATATGTTTGCGTTTGTAAACATGACAAACCGTGCTTGATTATTAGCAGATGGTCTATAGCGGGTTATTGCACTGTCTGTACTTGCTTGTTTGTGTTTGTATTAATGCGCTGTAGATTTGCCGATCTTGGTAGTAGTAGTAGTATACTCAATGTCTTAACGGCATGTAAGCTAAAATTATTATGTTAATTTGTTTTCCCTGAGACCCATTGGCATCACAACATATGGGGGTAAATTCGCCCCTGGGACGAAGGAATATTTAATGAAAAAATAACAATTAAATTTTAATCCCCTCCTCCATGAGGTATAAATAGGCTCCACCTCCCCCTAGACCTCAGTCTAATTATAAAGAAACATAAAACACAGGGAGGGAGTCTTGTGATGCCAATGGGTCTCAGGGAAAACAAATTAACACAATAATTTTAGCTTCCCTTACGTCCCATTGGCATCACAACGTATGGGGAATTAGCAAGCATTATCACCAATGGGCGGGTTATTTATTACGTCCGCATTAAGAACAGATCTTGCAAAGGTTGTTCTTGACAAGAAAGAAGTATCCAGCCTGAAATATCTCACAAAGGTAGTCAAAGACGACCAGGTAGCTGCCTGGCATATGTCCTCAGGTGGCACAGCGGCACGCTCTGCCCAAGTGGAGGCCACAGCTCTAGTAGAGTTAGCCCTGGTAAATTCTGGTGGATCCAGATCAGCAGAGTAGTAACATAAGGCAATGGAGTCACAGATCCATCTGGATATTGAAGGTTTTGAAGCCTTTCTCCCCTTGTTATTTCCTGCGAAAGGGATAAAGAAATTCTCATCTTTATGAAAATCACCTACTCTATGTAGATAGATCTTGATAGCTCTGGATACGTCCAATAAAGAAAGATCCAAGTCTTCTTCAGATGATCCAGTAGGAGAAAATACAGGCAATACTATTGGCTGGTTGATGTTGGCAAATGAAGCCACCATAGGCAGGAATCCTGGAAGGAACCTAAGGATAACCTTGTCTTGGGAAAAAAATCACGTATGGAGGTGGAGAGCCAAGGGCTTGAAGTTCTCCAACTCTCTTAGCGGAGGTAAAGGCTAGTAAAAGAGAAACTTTCAATGTTAACTTGAAGTCTACTTCCTCCCAAGGCTCAAAGGGAGGAAGACACAGGCGTCACAACACAAAGGATAAGTCCCATGGGTCTACCTGCTTTACCAGGTTAGGCCTAGTCTAGCCTTAACAAAATTCTTTACCTCCAAGATCTGAAAGAAACGTGAGTTTAGGTGTGCAGAGAGGGCTGCTATCTGCACCTTGATGGAACTAGGTTTTAATCCTTTATAGAAGCCTTCCTGTAAAAACTCCAATGACTGTGGAGTAGAAGGTTTAAGTCCATCAATACTCCTGCTTGCACACCAATCTTGAAAATCTTCCAAATACGTGCATAAGATTTATTTGTAGTGCTACTACGAGCGTGAGAAAGGGTATACTATACCTTCTCAGAAAAACTAGAGTCCAATACGGTCCTCTCAGTCTCCAAGCTGTCAAGCTGAGGCTGGAAAGATTCCTGCACAGATGTTGACCCTGGAATATTAGATCCGGATGCAGAGGTAATCTCCAAAATTCCCCTCTGCTCATATTCATGGGCAGGGTGAACCATGACCTCTTCGGCCAGAAGGAAGTTATTATTATTACTGACGACTGATCTAGACTGATCTTCGTCAAACTCTGGGAATCATGGCTATGGGAGGAAAGATATACGCCAGCTGGTATGTCCATGGTATTGTCATTGAGTCCACTACCGTGGGATTGTCTGCCCTGTAAAGGGAACAGAAATTCCTCAGTTTGGCATTGCTTGCTGATGCCATGAGGTCTCTCTGAGGAAGCCCCCACCTCTGGGTTAGCTGAATGAACACTCTCCTTGAGAGAGACCATTCCCCCGGTAATGTCAGGCCTCAACTCAGTCAATCCGCCAATATATTGTCGACACCCCTGATATGAATGGCAGAGAGTCTGGTTATTCTGGTTTCTGCCCAACAGAATATCTTCTCTACTTCCCTGAGGAGAGAAGGGGATCTGGTACCTCCTTGTTTAGGTACGCCACACAGGTCATGTCGTTCATCCGGATTCTGACTGCTCTCTGTAAAATAAGAGGAGAAAAATGAAGAAGAGCTAGGTAAATCGCTCTGAGCTCCCTCACGTTGGAGGGCAGAGCGGATTCCTGTTGACTCCAAGATCCTGCAGTCGTGATGACTGTCAGATGAGCTCCCCAACCTGTTCCTGCAGCATCTGTCGCGATGGTTATCCAGTGTGGTTCTGAAATTAAAACTCCATGTTTGACTTGTTTCCACCACATTAGAGAATGTCTTGCTTGAGTCGATAGAACATGCATCGCATCCAAGTCCTTCAGTCCTCGGTTCCATACTGTTAGTGCTTCTTTCTGAAGAAATCTCATGTGCCATAACACCCATGGCACCGCGTCCGCAGCTGAGGCAAGGAGCCCTAGAAAGCGCATTAATGTTCTTATGGATACCTGACGAGGAGGAATTAGGAATTAAGTCTGATTTCTCTATGTTGATGAGCCAACCTAATTGTTGAAGTATGTCCTGGACATAGATCAACTGAACTCTCAGAAGATCCTGAGTCTGAGTCATAATCAACCAATCGTCCAGGTAAGGGATAACTTTATCCACTGTAGACGGAAGCGAACCATCATGGTGACACTACCTATGTGAAAACAAAGGGTGCGGAGGTATTCCGGATGGAAGGACTTTGAATTGTAAGTGTCTTACCTTCCCCTGGATTTGGATGGCGATTCTTAAAAATCTTCTGTGAGCCTTCAGAATCGGTACATGAAGATATGCATCCTGTAGATCTATGGTGACCATAAAATCTCCCTCCTGGAGGATAGATTTTACCGATCTTATGTTCTCCATGTGGAACGTCTTCTTTACGATGCACCTGTTGAGATATCGCAAATAAGCCTCCACTTTCCGGATGGCTTCAGCACTAGTAACACTGGGGAGTAAACTCCCTGACCGATCTCGGATAGAGGAACATCCTCTAGAGCCTCTATGGAAAGGAGGTGAAGAATTTCTGTCTCTAGGACTAAGTGTCTTTCTGGCTTAAGATTTCTTGACAGAAGAATCTTGGAGGAGGAAGAGATGATAAATGAAGGACATAACCATTTTGAATAATATTTAACACCCAGTGATCTTTCCTTAATTCTTCCCAGGCAGGGAGAAACAGACTCAGACATCCCCCACTGGACTGCTTCTGGCGTCAGAAGTCTGGTTTCTTGTTGGTGTCCTTATTCTGCTGCTTCCCGGAACCTCTTCTGGAATAGTTTCTTCCTCGACCTCTGTACTGGTATCTCTCTTTGCCTCGCTGAGGAGATTTTGCTCTGCGAAAGGAATCACCGCTCTTATAGGACAATGGTAGGGACTTCCCCTCCTTGTCAGACAATTCCTCCATTAATTTATCTAGCTCAGAGCCAAACAGCCTACCTGGCTGGAACTCCATATTACAGAGCTGAATTTTGGAGTTATCATCTCCAACCCAGGGTTTTAACCATAGCGCCCTTTGGCAGCGGTCGAGAGCGTACTAGTTTTTTTTACGCTAACCTGGTTCCCTGAGATGCAGCATCGCAGAGGAAGTCAATGGCCATAATGACCTTTTTTAAGGAGCGAAGGACCTTGTCCATGCTAGCTCTACCTTCCAAATTTTCCTGGACCTTGGCCAGCCATCTTCTTAGGCTTCCAGAAACCTCAAAAGAAGAAATGGAGACTGCCCCTTGGGCTGCCGCTGCCGTATATGATCTCTTGAGGGCTTGACGCATACAACTACATCCTGAACATCAGGCTCTGTAACGCCTGGAGTAGTGGATCCACTGGACCGTCACCAGCGATGGCACTAACCTCACCAGGGAGCGGAGTCTAAGAAGCCGCCGGTTTTCACCAGAACCCGCCGCAAGGTGGGATGGACTTGCTGCGGCAGGCGACCCCCAGGTCGCTACCCCTGGCTTGGTTGCTAGTGACGGCAGGCGAGGCGTGGCAGGAGCAGTAGGCAGGAGATGGTGATAGCAGAGGTCTGTAGGCGTCACCGCAGGTGACAGGCTGAACACAGGAGCAATAGTGTAACAGAGGAGCAGGAGCCAGGAACAAGAACTAGGGACCAGGTAGCGGACAGGAATCAGGAACAAGGACTAGGGACCAGGTAGCAGACAGGAATCAGGAACAACAGGGAGCTGGGCCAAACGCTATGGGAAGCATGTAGAGGCTCCAACACCTGTAGTGGGGCAGGGCTGGAATTTATAGGAAGTGATTAGAGCACCTTCCAATAAGGGACGGACTGGCCCTTTAAATCTGAGACAGCCGGCGCGCGTGCGCCCTAGGAGGCGGGGACGCGCACGCCGGCCGGCACAGAGGGTGACAGGAGCGGGGCGAGGCAAGGCGCCCCTGGGGCCGAGCTAGTAGCAGCGCCGGGTCCCTGCACATGGACCCCGGCAGCTGCATGGAGAGGTCGCGGCAGCGGCCCGGAGCACGGGACGCCGCCGAGGCCGTGACAGTACCCCCCCCCCCCTTTTGGCCTCCCCCTCTTTCTTGCCTGCAGATGGAGGCAAATCAGTGATGAAGTCCATCCCTATGTGGCGAGGGGATGTGGATTTGTGGATGAAACCCTTCTGTAAGTTCTCCCGGATGTAAGAGGACATGGCCTCAGTCTCGGGTACTGAGAGAGGGTACAACCGACCTTGTGGAGGAGAAGTTCCAGGAAGGAGGTCTATGGGACAATCGTACGCCTGATGAGGTGGTAGAGAGTCCGCCTCCGTGGCAGAGAAGGCATCAGGCAAGTCTCGGTATTCCGCCGGTAGGCCGGATAGAGGCTTGGCGGGGTCGGGTGACAACATAGAGTACTTGGGCTGAGGTGACCTCAGACACTGGTTGGAACAGTCCTGACCCCAACTAAGAATCTTCCCGGTTCTCCAGTCCAGCTTAGGGGCATGTAATTGCAGCCAAAGGAGTCCCAGGAGGATGGTGGAAGAAGAATGGGGCAGGACGTAGAAGGAGATCTTTTCCAGATGTGAAGTGCCCACCTGGAGGACTAGAGGTGCGGTCTGGTAGTGCACATGGTCGGTAAGAATCTCGCCCGTGACCGAGGAGATAGTCAGGGGTCTGGCTAGTGGGGTCACGGGTAGCCGCCATCTCTGGACCAATGTAGCTGCAATAAAACTGCCTGCTGACCCAGAATCGAGAAAGGCAGTAGTCTGGTGAGTTTGTCCTGAGGGTGTCTGGATGGAGACTGGCAAAGACAACTTTGGAGAGGTGGCATTCACACTTAGGGAGACCTCTCCCACCGGACCTAGGTGCTGGAGTTTCCCGGACGCTTGAGGACGTTGGGGACATCTCAGCCGAAAGTGATCCGAACCACCGCAGTAGAGGCAGAGATTCAGCTCCAGAGGACGAATTCTTTCATCAGGCGTCAGGTGAGCCCGTTCCACCTGCATAGGAATCTCAGGAGTCGACTGGGACACCGGAACGTCAGGATTCTGGAAGACCGGCGCCAGCTGGTGATGGCGACGGGACAGGCTTAGTCGCCGTTCATGCCAGACCTCCTCCTCTCTCTCAGAAAAACGAGTATCGACCCTGGTGGCCAGTAGGATGAGTTCGTTCAGGGAGGTAGGTAGGTCTCGGGCGGAAAGCACGTCTCTCACCCGACTGGACAGGCCCTTCTTGAAGGTGGCTATTAGAGCGGCCTCATTCCAGTCTAATTCTGCCGCCACGGTGCGGAACTGGATGGCGTAGTCACCAACAGAGGAGCTCCCTTGAGAGAGGTTGAGGAGAGCAGTCTCAGCCGAAGAGGCACGGGCAGGTTCCTCAAAGACAGAGCGAAACTCGGCCAGGAAGGTTCGGAGATTGGCAGCAACAGGATCATCTCGGTCCCACAGCGGCGTGGCCCAGGCCAGAGCTCTACCCTCCAATAGGCTGATGATGAAAGCCACTTTAGAGCGCTCGGTGGGAAACTGACTACTTAAAAGTTCAATATGCATGGTGCATTGAGTCAGGAATCCTCTGCACAACTTGGAGTCACCAGCGTATTTGCTTGGGAGAGCCAGTCGAAGTGTAGAAAAAGCAGCAGGAGGTGGTGTGCGCTGGGCTGTAGTATGCTGCTGTAAGGCGGCAGTGAGTTGCTGGATCTGCTGCGACTGTTGCTGGATTTGTTGCGCCTGTTGGGCGACCACTCGGAGTATGTCACGGATATCAGGCACCTCGCCGGGATCCATGGTTGGAGCCTACTGTAACGCCTGGAGTAGTGGATCCACTGGACCGTCACCAGCGATGGCACTAACCTCACCAGGGAGCAGAGTCTAAGGGGCCGCTGGTTTTCACCAGAGCCCGCCGCAAGGCGGGATGGACTTGCTGCAGCAGGCGACCCCCCAGGTCGCTACCCCTGGCTTGGTTGCTAGTGACAGCAGGCGAGGCGTGACAGGAGCAGTAGGCAGGAGATGGTGCTGGCAGAGGTCTGTAGGCGTAACCGCAGGTGACAGGCTGAACACAGGGGCAATGGAGTGACAGGGGAGCAGGAACCAGGAACAAGGACTAGGGACCAGGTAGCGGACAGGAATCAGGAACAAGGGCTAGGGACCAGGTAGCGGATAGGAATCAGGAACAACAGGGAGCTGGGCCAAACGCTATGGGAAGCATGTAGAGGCTCCAACACCTGTAGTGGGGCAGGGCTGGAATATATAGGGAGTGATTAGAGCACCTTCCAATAAGGGACGGACTGGCCCTTTAAATCTGAGACAGCCGGCGCGCGCGCGCCCTAGGAGGCGGGGACGCGCGCGCCGGCCGGCACAGCAGGTGACGGGAGCGGGGTGAGGTAAGGCGCCCCCCGGGGCCGAATTGGTAGCAGCGCCGGGTCCCTGTACATGGACCCCGGCAGCTGCATGGAGAGGTTGCGGCGGCGGTCCGGAGCACGGGACACCGCCGCGGCCGTGACAGGCTCCTCATAGGTTTAGGTCTGCATGAAGGACAGCGTACTGAAACACATAGGCATTCATAAATATTTTTATGAAAGAAAGGATGAATCTTATCTGGAAAAAATGATCCCCCTACGGTATCCATAGCCGTCAGGTAGTGGAGTCTCACACTCGGCACATGAAGTGCTTCCTTAGAAGGTCTTTTGCCAGCAGCAGGACTGGTCTCCATTTCAGACATCTGCAAATAATCAATGTATTACAATACATATAAACCACTAGCCTGGCTAGAGTGATACCGGAAAGAGACACTAGGTGGCAGCAACACTTACTTTTAAGTATATAGAAGAGAGATCACAGCACTTTGCACTCAGATGTTTTCTATTAGATCCAAATGAGCCACAGAAAATCCTTCCAGAAGAAAACAGCCAGACCTAGAGGTAGCAAAGCTTACCTTCTGCCTTGGACACACAGCTAATCCGGCGTGCAGAGAGCGTGCAGCGCCGATGTGTTCCACAGTCGAACGCGACTGGAAGAAACGCCAGCGGCTCGGTGACACGCAGAGTGCGTTCCAAGACGCACTAGGTAAGAAAAACTTAAAAGCTAAGACCTGCAGAAGCAAATATCAGGATATCAGGATACTACCTGGACACCGGCTCCAGCGGCATCCCAGCAATCATTACCTGGAGAGAACCTGAATACAACAGGTAAACAAGCATGAAAACGGAGGAGGGACAAAGTCCCCTAGGGCTAACAGCAACGAAGTAAAAAAAGACTGAGGTCTAGGGGGAGGTGGAGCCTATTTATACCTCATGGAGGAGGGGATTAAAATTTAATTGTTATTTTTTCATTAAATATTCCATCGTCCCAGGGGCTCGCAGGGGCGAATTTACCCCATATGTTGTGATGCCAATGGGACGTAAGGGAAAATCTATTTATCAGCTTAGTTTTTGGTGTCAGACACCTCTCACCAGTCCTAGGTTGCAGTCTGGTCCTCTCACCAGTCCTAGGTTGCAGTCTGGTCCTCTCACCAGTCCTAGGTTGCAGTCTGGTCCTCTCACCAGTCCTGGGTTGCAGTCTGGTCCTCTCACCAGTCCTGGGTTGCAGTCTGGTCCTCTCACCAGTCCTGGGTTGCAGTCTGGTCCTCTCACCAGTCCTAGGTTGCAGTCTGGTCCTCTCACCAGTCCTGGGTTGCAGTCTGGTCCTCTCACCAGTCCTGGGTTGCAGTCTGGTCCTCTCACCAGTCCTAGGTTGCAGTCTGGTCCTCTCACCAGTCCTGGGTTGCAGTCTGGTCCTCTCACCAGTCCTAGGTTGCAGTCTGGTCCTCTCACCAGTCCTAGGTTGCAGTCTGGTCCTCTCACCAGTCCTAGGTTGCAGTCTGGTCCTCTCACCAGTCCTAGGTTGCAGTCTGGTCCTCTCACCAGTCCTAGGTTGCAGTCTGGTCCTCTCACCAGTCCTAGGTTGCAGTCTGGTCCTCTCACTCGTCCTGGGCTGTGGTACACACGCAGGAGGTGATGGATGGGTTGAAGTAGCGTCCCAGCGGTGTTGGTCTTCCTCTAAACGGCAAGCGCTGGTAGCGCTGAATCACGCTCAATTAATAATGCCTGTGGTCCACGCTTGCGCAGATGGAGATGTTGCCCGCGGGACCTCGTGGATTGTGGCGTCAAAATTGGATACTCACTGTTGTTTTGGAGTTCTTTTTAGATGAATGAATGGGAGTAGATGTACATCATGGTGTTTCTTGTTACGGAAACGTAGGTGAAAAAAAAAAATTATTATGAAGGATCCAAAAAAAGAGGTAAAAATTGGGTAGTTTAGAAATGAGTAGTTGTAGATGTAAATAATGTTGTTGGTAGGTTGGTTAACAACAGAATTACATCAAAGTTGGTGAGATGAACGCGTTTCGAAGCCTTCTTGGCCCCTTTTTCAACAGCAAATAAAATAAAGTTCTGTGCTGGGTTGCAGACATTGCGGGTTTTTATAGAGGTGTCCAGTTATTAGTTAAATTGCCACCATATCTGTATAGATGGTTTAAAAATCTGGACTGGATTGATGGATTTGTTCACGTTTCTATTTAACATGTATACAAATGAAAGAATAAGAATGGACAACAAGTGGGTATAATTATAGTGAAAAGTATCACATCTAATTACATCCATGTAACGCAGATGTTAGAAAGGTAAATCTCAGAATAGACATCGAAAAATGAAAATGATAATGGAGATGGAAAATAACCAGTAACTAATACTGCAGTCAGACCTATGATGGATCATACAAAAGTTGGTATGTGTCACTTGTCCTGTATGTTTATGTGACGTAGATAATGGTCGGTAGAAGGCAATAATGCAGATTGATTGCAGAGATACAATTAAATAAATGACATATAAGGATAAGAGAAAGAAAGTTTAATATGAAAGAAGTGGATAATTGTTTAGGTGTTTAATGGTACAGTCATTGATGATCCAAAATGTAAGTTAGGAGAGTTTTCCCTAATATTGTTCTCTTGGTGGTGATGGCTTGTCATTAATGTGTCAAACGAACAAGGAACCTGGGGGCCAGCCGCAGAGACCGTCACCACGCTGATAGACAGCCAGGCAGGTGACGGACCGTGGGGGAGGACCACAGGGACCAAAGAAGAGGAAGATAAAGGAAAGGTAGGAAGTTTTCTGGGGGGAGTTCTAGCTAATTAGATAAATTGATTAAATAAAACCAAAGATTTCTAACTCTTCATTCAGACCCTTTGGAGCTACAGTGTCAAAATCGTATATGAATCTGGACTCTGCCCTGGACATGGCAGCAATATAATTTCCCCCTCTCCAACTGCGTTTAACTTATTGGATTGCTGTAAAAATGGTTCCTGTAATGTCACAATTATGGACCTGCTTGAAATGTAGTGAGAGAGGGTGTTATTCATTTCCCTTTTTGATGTTATAGAGATGTTCACGGAAGGAGCCTCAACTAATAGACATACAACTAATAGACAACTAATAGACAACTAATAGACATACAACTAATAGACAACTAATAGACATACAACTAATATACAACTAATAGACATACAACTAATAGACATACAACTAATAGACATACAACTAATAGACAACTAATAGACATACAACTAATAGACATACAACTAATAGACAACTAATAGACATACAACTAATAGACAACTAATAGATATACAACTAATAGACATACAACTAATAGACATACAACTAATAGACATACAACTAATAGACATACAACTAATAGACATACAACTAATAGACAACTAATAGACATACAACTAATAGACATACAACTAATAGACAACTAATAGACATACAACTAATAGACAACTAATAGACAACTAATAGACATACAACTAATAGACAACTAATAGACATACAACTAATAGACATACAACTAATAGACAACTAATAGACATACAACTAATAGACATACAACTAATAGACATACAACTAATAGACAACTAATAGACAACTAATAGACATACAACTAATAGACATACAACTAATAGAAAACTAATAGACATACAACTAATAGACAACTAATAGACATACAACTAATAGACATACAACTAATAGACAACTAATAGACAACTAATAGACATACAACTAATAGACATACAACTAATAGACATACAACTAATAGACATACAACTAATATACAACTAATAGACATACAACTAATAGACATACAACTAATATACAACTAATAGACATACAACTAATATACAACTAATAGACATACAACTAATAGACATACAACTAATAGACATACAACTAATAGACAACTAATAGACATACAACTAATAGACATACAACTAATAGACATACAACTAATAGACATACAACTAATATACAACTAATAGACATACAACTAATAGACATACAACTAATAGACATACAACTAATAGACAACTAATAGACATACAACTAATAGACAACTAATAGACAACTAATAGACATACAACTAATAGACAACTAATAGACATACAACTAATAGACATACAACTAATAGACATACAACTAATAGACATACAACTAATAGACATACAACTAATAGACATACAACTAATAGACAACTAATAGACAACTAATAGACATACAACTAATAGACAACTAATAGACAACTAATAGACATACAACTAATAGACAACTAATAGACATACAACTAATAGACATACAACTAATAGACAACTAATAGACATACAACTAATAGACAACTAATAGACAACTAATAGACATACAACTAATATACAACTACTAGACATACAACTAATATACAACTAATATACAACTAATAGACATACAACTAATAGACATACAACTAATAGACATACAACTAATATATACAACTACTAGACATACAACTAATATACAACTAATAGACATACAACTAATAGACATACAACTAATAGACATACAACTAATATATACAACTAATAGACATACAACTAATAGACATTACATGATTGCTGTCTTTCCAAATCAGGATACTAGCAAACATATGGATGAATGAATGTGAATAAGTCTCTACAAGAGATCAATCTATCATTTCATTGTATGAAGGACTAACATAAGAACTCGATCGTCTGAACTTTACAACATTCCATTGCATATGGTTTGATTTTTAATACTTAATTTTGTTTTTTGATTTTTATTTTTATGACTTTTCATGTTTTTAGATTTTTCTTTTATGTATTTTCATGCATCTTGTTTTTATATTAGAGATCGCTAAACTATTTGCTGACAGTATCTTATAAATAAATGTAAAATCTATTAATTTATACACCTGATATACTATATCCTATCCTTTATTCATTATACCAATTTACACTTCTAACTAGAGGACCTACACCTTCCTTCTTCTTTTTATATCCTAATCCTATATACCAACTAATACTATATCCTAATCCTATATACCCCCTAATACTATATCCTAATCCTATATACCCCCTAATACTGTATCCTAATCCTATATACCCCCTAATACTGTATCCTAATCCTATTTACCCCCCTAATACGATATCCTAATCCTATATACCCCCTAAGGCCAGGTTCAGACTATGTAACTGTGCGGCTGTATTTGCGGCTGTAATTGTGCGGCGGTATTTTTGGTGGTTCATGCGTACGCTGGAAAGTATAGGATATACGGCTGCACAGTGCACACTATGTATGAATCTACGTCCTGATCGTAAACGGACCCGTAAAAAATGAACAAGACCATTGTTTGCGGCTGGAAATGCGGCCGTGGATTGACAGGCGGTCCGTACGGAGTACTTCAAAAATAGCCGGCAATGATGCCGAATGCCGATGCCTCTAATAGTTAATATATTAAATTAATAAAACACATTTTTTTTTGTAATAAAGTCCCTTTCGTTGGTCAATAATTTAATTCTAACAAATCCATCATTGTGCAATTAAATATACTGTTAAAATAAATAGATATATAAATAAATGTATATTTATATCTATATATTTATTTTCTGACAGTATATTTAATTGCACAATGATGGATTTGTTAGAATTAAATTATTGACCAACGAAACAGAATTTATTTCCACGAAAATGTGTTTTATTCATTAAATATAAATTAGTACAGGAAGCTCCATAAGCCGTTAATTCATATTGCCGGTAATAGAGCTTTCTGTACTAATCATCACTTTACTGTAATGAAAACATCAAATGTTTCTTCTAATTATGTTATCACAATAGCATTATTAGAAGAAACATTTAGAATTATATGTGCGCTCAGCTGATTGGCTGATCGGCTCAGCGCACATATAATAAGCCGGTCCGCAGCACAGTCACTTCATTGTGCTGCGGACCAGCGAAGAGACAACATCGGGGTGAGTATAGAGCTCTCCCCACCCCCTCCCCAGCACTGCACCCCTCCCAGCAAGGAAGGGGGGGGTCACTTAACCCCTTCCTTGCTGGGATGGGTGCAGTCTGACATCAGTCTGGCCCCCAGGGGGTTAAGGGGGATGCAATACATCCTCCCTTAACCCCTTGGGGGCCAGACTGTAAGCAGCGATCTGTAAAGATGCTGCATACTGTAAGGAGCACAACACCACTCACAATGATGGGTGTTGTGCTCCTGTTTGTGTGGTTTTTGTGTGTTTCTCCCTTTTTGTTTTTCAGATATCGGTATCCTGTGGATTACGTCGGATTCTGTGGACTACGTCGATGACCAGCGATTGTTTGGTGTTTTTTTTTTTATAAAATGGTCAATGAGGGGTGTGGGGGTGTTTTTATTTGAATAAAAAATTTTTTAACTTGTGTCTTGTCTTTATTTCTTTACTTTATAGACTTAGTAGTGGCAGCCGTCTAATAGACGGAATCCATTACTAAGTTGGGGCCTAGTGTTAGCCGGTATAAAATGGCTAACACTAACCCCCTATTATTACCCCAGTACCCAATGCCACCAGGGGTACTGGGAAGAGTCGGGTGCCAGTGGTCCCGGAGCGTCAAAATTGGCGCTCCTGGACCGGGCGGCAGCAGGCTGGTAAGATTTAGGCTGGGGAGGGCCTAAACCAATGGCTCTTCCCACCCTGGTGTTACCAGGCTGCTGTCGTTTGGTTTTTAACCCGGCTGGTTATAAAATTAGGGGGGACCCCTATTTTTTTTAATTATTTATTTATTTATTTAAAAAAAACCCGCATAGGGTCCCCCCTATTTTTATAACCAGCCGGGTTAAAAACCAAACGACAGCAGCCTGGTAACACCAGGGTGGGAAGAGCCATTGGTTTAGGCCCTCCCCAGCCTAAATCTTACCAGCTATTGGAGGGGTCCGTCCTGTCGGGAGGAGGCCGGAGGGGTCTGTCCGTCCTGTCGGGAGGAGGCCGGAGGGGTCTGTCCGTCCTGTCGGGAGGAGGCCGGAGGGGTCTGTCCGTCCTGTCGGGAGGAGGCCGGAGGGGTCTGTCCGTCCTGTCGGGAGGAGGCCGGAGGGGTCTGTCCGTCCTGTCGGGAGGAGGCCGGAGGGGTCTGTCCGTCCTGTCGGGAGGAGGCCGGAGGGGTCTGTCCGTCCTGTCGGGAGGAGGCCGGAGGGGTCTGTCCGTCCTGTCGGGAGGAGGCCGGAGGGGTCTGTCCGTCCTGTCGGGAGGAGGCCGGAGGGGTCTGTCCGTCCTGTCGGGAGGAGGCCGGAGGGGTCTGTCCGTCCTGTCGGGAGGAGGCCGGAGGGGTCTGTCCGTCCTGTCGGGAGGAGGCCGGAGGGGTCTGTCCGTCCTGTCGGGAGGAGGCCGGAGGGGTCTGTCCGTCCTGTCGGGAGGAGGCCGGAGGGGTCTGTCCGTCCTGTCGGGAGGAGGCCGGAGGGGTCTGTCCGTCCTGTCGGGAGGAGGCCGGAGGGGTCTGTCCGTCCTGTCGGGAGGAGGCCGGAGGGGTCTGTCCGTCCTGTCGGGAGGAGGCCGGAGGGGTCTGTCCGTCCTGTCGGGAGGAGGCCGGAGGGGTCTGTCCGTCCTGTCGGGAGGAGGCCGGAGGGGTCTGTCCGTCCTGTCGGGAGGAGGCCGGAGGGGTCTGTCCGTCCTGTCGGGAGGAGGCCGGAGGGGTCTGTCCGTCCTGTCGGGAGGAGGCCGGAGGGGTCTATCCGTCCTGTCGGGAGGAGGCCGGAGGGGTCTGTCCGTCCTGTCGGGAGGAGGCCGGAGGGGTCTGTCCGTCCTGTCGGGAGGAGGCCGGAGGGGTCTGTCCGTCCTGTCGGGAGGAGGCCGGAGGGGTCTGTCCGTCCTGTCGGGAGGAGGCCGGAGGGGTCTGTCCGTCCTGTCGGGAGGAGGCCGGAGGGGTCAGTCCGAGGCCGGAGGGGTCTGTCCGTCCTGTCAGGAGGAGGTTGGAGGGGTCAGTCCGAGGCCGGAGGGGTTTGTCCTGTTGGGAGGAGGCCAGAGGGGTCTGTCCGTCCTAACAGGACGGACCCCTCCGGCCTCGGACTGACCCCTCAAGCCTCCTCCTGACAGGATGGACAGACCCCTCCAGCCTCCTCCTGACAGGACGGACAGACCCCTCCGGCCTCGGACAGACCCCTCCGGCCTCCTCCTGACAGGACTGACCCCTCCGGCCTCCTCCCGACAGGACGAACAGACCCCTCTGGCCTCCTCCCGACAGGACTGACCCCTCTGGCCTCAGACTGACAGGACGGACAGACCCCTCCAGCCTCGGACTGACAGACCCCTCCGGCCTCCTCCTGACAGGACGGACAGACCCCTCCAGCCTCCTCCTGACAGGACGGACAGACCCCTCCAGCCTCCTCCTGACAGGACGGACAGACCCCTCCAGCCTCAGACTGACAGGACGGACAGACCCCTCCAGCCTCAGACTGACAGGACGGACAGACCCCTCCAGCCTCAGACTGACAGGACGGACAGACCCCTCCAGCCTCAGACTGACAGGACGGACAGACCCCTCCAGCCTCAGACTGACAGGACGGACAGACCCCTCCAGCCTCAGACTGACAGGACGGACAGACCCCTCCGGCCTCCTCCCGACAGGACGGACAGACCCCTCCAGCCTCGGACTGACAGGACGTACAGACTCCTCCAGCCTCAGACTGACAGGACGAACAGACCCCTCCGGCCTCCTCCCGACAGGACTGACCCCTCTGGCCTCAGACTGACAGACCCCTCCGGCCTCCTCCTGACAGGACGTACAGACCCCTCCAGCCTCAGACTGACAGGACGTACAGACCCCTCCAGCCTCGGACTGACAGGACGTACAGACCCCTCCGGCCTCGGACTGACAGGACGGACAGACCCCTCCAGCCTCGGACTGACAGGACGGACAGACCCCTCAGGCCTCCTCCTGACAGGACGGACAGACCCCTCCAACCTCGGACTGACAGGACAGACACTTCCCGCTCTTTTCCTGACAGGACAGACGCCTCCCGCTCTCTTCCCGTGCGTCACACTCGCTCTCCACCCTCAGCCTAAGCCCCGCCCATTATCCAGCTGCAGTTTGAGCTCCACCCGTTTTGCGAACACAGGACAGTCACGTGATGTAGCGGCTCGCGCACGGGCTTCTATTAGGGTTTTTGTTGGTGACGTCACAATTGGAACGCCCCCTTTTTGCGGCATCCCTAGCGTATGATTACCGCAATGCGTTGTGGGAAATGTAGTGCTGTGTGACATTTTTCTATAGTAAATTCGTTAGGAAAACTACAATTCCCATAAGAATCTGCGCTCAATTCCCCCGCATCCTAGTAAGAAGAGCGCTCATTGGAGAGAGAGCCGGCGACACGTGGGGAAGAGAGTGAGGCAGATACCGGGGGAAGCTGAGAGGTAAGCGGCGGCCTGATCTGTGTGAGGTGGGAGCAAGGGAGGCCGAAGCCGGGGGGAAGAGAGAGAGAGAGAGAGGAGGCCGGGGGGAAGAGAGAGAGAGGAGGCCGGGGGAGGGAGAGAGGGAGAGGAGGCCGGGGGGGGGGGGGGGGGGAGAGAGGGAGAGGAGGCCGGGGGGGGGGGGGGGGGAGAGAGGGAGAGGAGGCCGGGGGGGGGGGGGGGGAGAGAGGGAGAGGAGGCCGGGGGGGGGGGGGGGAGAGAGGGAGAGGAGGCCGGGGGGGGAGAGAGGGAGTGGAGGCCGGGGGGGGGGGGGGGGGGGGGAGAGAGGGGGGGGGGGGGGGGGGGGGGGGGGGGGGAGAGAGGGGGGGGGGGGGAGGGGGGGGGGGGGGGGGGGGGGAGAGAGGGAGAGGAGGCCGGGGGGGGGGGGGGGGAGAGAGGGAGAGGAGGCCGGGGGGGGGGGGGAGGGGAGAGAGGGAGAGGAGGCCGGGGGGGGGGGGGGGGAGAGAGGGAGAGGAGGCCGGGGGGGGGGGGGGGAGAGAGGGAGAGGAGGCCGGGGGGGGGGGGGGAGAGAGGGAGAGGAGGCCGGGGGGGGAGAGAGGGAGTGGAGGCCGGGGGGGGGGGGGGGGGGGGAGAGAGGGAGGGGAGGCCGGGGGGGGGGGGGGGGGGGGGAGAGAGGGAGAGGAGGCCGGGGGGGGGGGGGGGGGGGGAGAGAGGGAGAGGAGGCCGGGGGGGGGGGGAGAGAGGGAGAGGAGGCCGGGGGGGGGGGGGGGGGGGGGAGAGAGGGAGAGGAGGCGGGGGGGGGGGGGGGGGGGGGGGGAGGGAGAGGAGGCCGGGGGGATGAGAGGGAGAGGAGGCCGGGGGGGGGGGGAGAGAGGGAGAGGAGGCCGGGGGGAGAGAGGGAGAGGAGGCCGGGGGGAGGGAGAGGAGGCCGGGGGGGGATAGAGAGAGAGAGGAGGCCGGGGGGAGAGAGAGGAGGCCGGGGGGGATAGAGAGGAGAGGAGGCCGGGGGGGATAGAGAGGAGGCCGGGGGGGATAGAGAGGAGGCCGGGGGGGATAGAGAGGGAGAGGAGGCCGGGGGGGGGAGAGAGAGAGAGAGAGGAGGCCGGGGGGGGAGGGAGAGGAGGCCGGGGGGAAGAGAGAGAGAGAGGAGGCTGGGGGGGGAGAGAGAGAGAGACCGGGGGATAGAGGAGGCCGGGGGGATAGAGGAGGCCGAGGAGAGAGAGAGAGGAAACCGGGGGATAGAGGAGGAGAGAGAGGAGACCGGGGGATAGAGGAGAGAGAGGATAGAGAGAGGAGACCGGGGGATAGAGGAGGAGGCCGAGGAGAGAGAGAGGAGACCGGGGGATAGAGGAGGCCGAGGAGAGAGAGAGAGAGAGAGGAGACCGGGGGATAGAGGAGGAGGCCGAGGAGAGAGAGAGAGGGAGGAGACCGGGGGATAGAGGAGGCCGAGGAGAGAGAGAGAGAGAGAGAGAGAGGAGACCGGGGGATAGAGGAGAGAGAGCAGAAGCCGAGGAGAGAGGAGACCGGGGGATAGAGGAGGAGGCCGAGGAGAGAGAGAAAAGGCCGAGGAGAGAGAGAGAGACCGGGGGATAGAGGAGGAGGCCGAGGAGAGAGAGAGAGGAGACCGGGGGATAGAGGAGGAGTGAGAGAGAGAGGAGACCGGGGGATAGAGGAGGCTGAGGATAGAGAGAGGAGACCGGGGGATAGAGGAGAGAGAGCGGAGACTGGGGGATAGAGGAGGAGGCCGAGGAGAGAGAGAGGAGACCGGGGGATAGAGGAGGAGGCCGAGGAGAGAGAGAGAGGAGACCGGGGGATAGAGGAGGAGGCCGAGGAGAGAGAGAGGAGACCGGGGGATAGAGGAGGAGTGAGAGAGAGGAGACCGAGGAGAGAGAGAGGAGACCGGTAGATAGAGGAGAGAGAGGAGACCGGGGGATAGAGGAGGCTGAGGATAGAGAGAGGAGGCCGGGGGATAGAGGAGGCTGAGGATAGAGAGAGGAGACCGGGGGATAGAGGAGAGAGAGCGGAGACCGGGGGATAGAGGAGGAGGCCGAGGAGAGAGAGAGGAGACCGGGGGATAGAGGAGGAGGCCGAGGAGAGAGAGAGGAGACCGGGGGATAGAGGAGGAGGCCGAGGAGAGAGAGAGAGAGAGAGGAGGCCGAGGAGAGAGAGAGAGACCGGGGGATAGAGGAGGCCGAGGAGAGAGGAGACCGGGGGATAGAGGAGAGAGAGAGGAGACTGGGGGATAGAGGAGGAGGCCGAGGAGAGAGAGAGAGGAGACCGAGGGATAGAGGAGGCCGAGGAGAGAGAGAGAGGAGACCGAGGGATAGAGGAGGCCGAGGAGAGAGAGAGAGAGAGAGGAGACCGGGGGATAGAGGAGAGAGAGCAGAAGCCGAGGAGAGAGAGAGAGAGAAGGCCGAGGAGAGAGAGAGACCGGGGGATAGAGGAGGCCGAGGAGAGAGAGAGGATACCGGGGGATAGAGGAGGAGGCCGAGGAGAGAGAGAGGAGACCGGGGGATAGAGGAGAGAGAGGAGACTGGGGGATAGAGGAGGCCGAGGAGAGAGAGAGAGGATACCGGGGTTTAGAGGAGAGAGAGGAGACTGGGGGATAGAGGAGGCCGAGGAGAGAGAGAGAGGAGACCGGGGGATAGAGGAGAGAGAGGAGACTGGGGGATAGAGGAGGCCGAGGAGAGAGAGAGGAGACCGGGGGATAGAGGAGAGAGAGGAGACTGGGGGATAGAGGAGGCCGAGGAGAGAGAGAGAGGATACCGGGGGATAGAGGAGAGAGAGGAGACTGGGGGATAGAGGAGGCCGAGGAGAGAGAGAGAGGAGACCGGGGGATAGAGGAGAGAGAGAGAAGGCCGAGGAGAGAGAGAGAGACCGGGGGATAGAGGAGGCCGAGGAGAGAGAGAGGATACCGGGGGATAGAGGAGAGAGAGGAGACCGGGGGATAGAGGGGAGAGAGAGGAGACCGGGGGATAGAGGGGAGAGAGCAGAAGCCGAGGAGAGAGAGAGGAGACCGGGGGATAGAGGAGGCCGAGGAGAGAGAGGAGACCGGGGGATAGAGGAGAGAGAGCAGAGGCCGAGGAGTGAGAGAGAGGAGACCGAGAGAGAGAGGAGACCGGGGGATAGAGGAGGAGGCCGAGGAAAGAGAGAGGAGGCCGAGGAGAGAGAGAGGAGACCGGGGGATAGAGGAGGCCGAGGAGAGAGAGAGGATACCGGGGGATAGAGGAGAGAGAGGAGACCGGGGGATAGAGGAGGCCGAGGAGAGAGAGAGAAGAGACTGGGGGATAGAGGAGGCCGAGGAGAGAGAGAGAGAGAGAGAGAGAGAGGAGGCCGAGGAGAGAGAGAGAGGAGACCGGGGGATAGAGGAGAGAGAGGAGACTGGGGGATAGAGGAGGAGGCCGAGGAGAGAGAGAGAGAGAGGAGGCCGAGGAGAGAGAGAGAGAGAGAGAGAGAGAGGAGGCCGAGGAGAGAGAGAGAGAGAGAGAGAGAGAGAGAGGAGGCCGAGGAGAGAGAGAGAGAGAGGAGGCCGAGGAGAGAGAGAGGAGGCCGAGGAGAGAGAGAGGAGGCCGAGGAGAGAGAGAGGAGGCCGAGGAGAGAGAGAGAGGAGGCCGAGGAGAGAGAGAGAGAGAGGAGGCCGAGGAGAGAGAGAGAGAGAGGAGGCCGAGGAGAGAGAGAGAGAGAGGAGGCCGAGGAGAGAGAGAGAGAGAGGAGGCCGAGGAGAGAGAGAGAGAGAGAGAGGAGGCCGAGGAGAGAGAGAGAGAGAGGAGGCCGAGGAGAGAGAGAGGAGACCGGGGGATAGAGGAGGAGGCCGAGGAGAGAGTGAGGAGACCGGGGGATAGAGGAGGAGGCCGAGGAGAGAGAGTGAGGAGACCGGGGGATAGAGGAGGAGGCCGAGGAGAGAGAGGAGACCGGGGGATAGAGGAGAGAGAGCAGAAGCCGAGGAGAGAGGAGACCGGGGGATAGAGGAGGAGGCCGAGGAGAGAGAGGAGGCCGAGGAGAGAGAGAGAGGAGACCGGGGGATAGAGGAGGCCGAGGAGAGAGAGAGAGGATACCGGGGGATAGAGGAGAGAGAGGAGACCGGGGATAGAGGAGGCCGAGGAGAGAGAGAGGATACCGGGGGATAGAGGAGACCGAGGAGAGAGAGAGGAGACCGGGGGATAGAGGAGAGAGAGGAGACCGGGGGATAGAGGAGGCCGAGGAGAGAGAGAGGAGACCGGGGGATAGAGGAGGCCGAGGGGAGAGAGAGGAGACCGGGGGATAGAGGAGGCCGAGGAGAGAGAGAGGAGACCGGGGGATAGAGGAGGAGGCCGAGGAGAGAGAGAGAGAGGAGACCGGGGGATAGAGGAGAGAGAGGAGACTGGGGGATAGAGGAGGCCGAGGAGAGAGAGAGGAGACCGGGGGATAGAGGAGAGAGAGGAGACCGGGGGATAGAGGAGGCCGAGGAGAGAGAGAGGAGACCGGGGGATAGAGGAGGCCGAGGAGAGAGAGAGGAGACCGGGGGATAGAGGAGGCCGAGGAGAGAGAGGAGACCGGGGGATAGAGGAGGCCGAGGAGAGAGAGAGGAGACCGGGGGATAGAGGAGGAGGCCGAGGAGAGAGAGAGGAGACCGGGGGATAGAGGAGGCCGAGGAGAGAGAGAGGAGACCGGGGGATAGAGGAGGCCGAGGAGAGAGAGAGGAGACCGGGGGATAGAGGAGAGAGAGCAGAAGCCGAGAAGAGAGAGAGAGAGGAGGCCGAGGAGAGAGAGAGGAGACCGGGGGATAGAGGAGGAGGAGAGAGAGAGAGAGAGAGAGAGAGGAAGGATACCGTGGGATAGAGGAGGCCGAGGAGAGAGAGAGAGGATACCGTGGGATAGAGGAGGCCGGGAGGACAGAGAGAGGAGAGATAGAGGAGTAGGAGAGAGAAAGAGGAGATCGGGGGATAGAGGAGGCCTGGGATGGAGGATAAAGGAGGTTCAGTGAGGGAGAGAGTAGCCTGGGGCACAGAGGGAAAGAGGCCAAGGATGGAGAGGGAGAAGAGGCAGAGTTCTCCCCAGTTGTCAGGCTCCTCCTCAGCCTCCTGTAGGACACTTGTAGATGTTGGGGGGGTCCAGAGGGGTCGGGGTTGCTCCTCCTCAGCCTCCTGTAGGACACTTGTAGATATTGGGGGCTACAGAGGGGTCGGGGTTGCTCCTCCTCAGCCTCCTGTAGGACACTTGTAGATGTTGGGGGGTCCGGAGGGGTCGGGGTTGCTCCTCCTCGGCCTCCTGTAGGACACTTGTAGATGTTGGGGGTCCGGAGGGGTCGGGGTTGCTCCTCCTCAGCCTCCTGTAGGACACTTGTAGATGTTGGGGGGTCCGGAGGGGTCGGGGTTGCTCCTCCTCGGCCTCCTGTAGGACACTTGTAGATGTTGGGGGTCCGGAGGGGTCGGGGTTGCTCCTCCTCAGCCTCCTGTAAGACACTTGTAGATGTTGGGGGGTCCGGAGGGGTCGGGGTTGCTCCTCCTCGGCCTCCTGTAGGACACTTGTAGATGTTGGGGGGTCCGGAGGGGTCGGGGTTGCTCCTCCCCGGCCTCCTGTAAGACACTTGTAGATGTTGGGGGGTCCGGAGGGGTCGGGGTTGCTCCTCCTTGGCCTCCTGTAGGACACTTGTAGATGTTAGGGGGTCTGGAGGGGTCGGGGTTGTTCCTCAGCCTACTGTGGGACACTTGTAGATGTTGGGGAGTCCGGAGGGGTCGGGGTTGCTCCTTATCATGGTGGGTTTCTCCCCTCAGCAGCAGACATGCCTTCTGACCTAGCCAAGAAAAAAGCTGCCAAAAAGAAGGAGGCGGCCAAGGCGCGGCAGAGGCCCAAGAAGGAGAATGGAGACAACGCTCCCGAGGAGGCCGAACAACCGCTCAACGGCTCCGCCTCCCCCGGTCAGTATCAGGGAAGGAGCACAGCAGCACAGAGGATGTCAGGAGAGAAGGGTGGTGATACTATAGGAGAGGACAGAGCAGCACAGAGGATGTCAGGAGAGAAGGGTGGTGATACTATAGGAGAGGACACAGCAGCACAGAGGATGTCAGGAGAGGAGGGGGCTGATCTATAGGAGAGGACACAGCAGCACAGAGGATATCAGGAGAGGAGGGGGCTGATCTTATAGGGGAGGTCCCAGCAGCACAGAGGATGTCAGGAGAGGAGGGGGCTGATCTATAGGGGAGGTCCCAGCAGCACAGAGGATGTCAGGAGAGGAGGGGGCTGATCTATAGGGGAGGACACAGCAGCACAGAGGATGTTAGGAGCACTGTTACATAGAGTGGTGTGGCTGCTCCTGGCTCCCTGACGTTTCTCTTTGCTGTAGATGTGGATGAGGTGACCCGTCAGGTGGAGGAGTTTGAGCTGCGGAAGGCAGCGGCCCGGGCGGTTACTGGAGTCCTGGCCTCACACCCCAACAGCACAGACGTCCACATCATCAACATGTCCCTGACGTTCCACGGCCAGGAGCTGCTGAGCGACACCACCCTGGAGCTCAACTCAGGCCGCAGATACGGGCTTATTGGCCTCAACGGGACAGGTAAGGAGGGGGCGGGGTGTATGGGACTGACCCTGTGATCAGGGGCGGGTGTATGGGACTGACCCTGTAATGGGGGAGGGGGCGGGTTGTATGGGACTGACCATGTGATCAGGGGCGGGGTGTATGGGACTGACCCTGTGATCAGGGGCGGGTGTATGGGACTGACCCTGTGATCAGGGGCGGGTGTATGGGACTGACCCTGTAATGGGGGAGGGGGCGGGCTGTATGGGACTGACCATGTGATCAGGGGCGGGTGTATGGGACTGACCCTGTGATGGGAGGCAGAGTGTATGGGACTGACCCTGTGATGGGGGAGGGGGCGGGCTGTATGGGACTGACCATGTGATGGGAGGCAGAGTGTATGGGACTGACCCTGTGATGGGGGAGGGGGTGGGCTGTATGGGACTGACCATGTGATCAGGGGCGAGGTGTATGGGACTGACCCTGTGATGGGGGAGGGGGCGGGCTGTATGGGACTGACCATGTGATGGGAGGCAGAGTGTATGGGACTGACCCTGTGATGGGGGAGGGGGCGGGCTGTATGGGACTGACCATGTGATCAGGGGCGAGGTGTATGGGACTGACCCTGTGATGGGGAGGGGGCGGGCTGTATGGGACTGACCATGTGATGGGAGGCAGAGTGTATGGGACTGACCATGTGATCAGGGGCGGGGTGTATGGGACTGACCATGTGATCAGGGGCGGGTGTATGGGACTGACCATGTGATCAGGGGCGGGTGTATGGGACTGACCCTGTGATGGGAGGCAGAGTGTATGGGACTGACCCTGTGATGGGGGAGGGGGCGGGCTGTATGGGACTGACCATGTGATCAGGGGCGAGGTGTATGGGACTGACCCTGTGATGGGGGAGGGGGCGGGCTGTATGGGACTGACCATGTGATGGGAGGCAGAGTGTATGGGACTGACCATGTGATCAGGGGCGGGGTGTATGGGACTGACCATGTGATCAGGGGCGGGTGTATGGGACTGACCATGTGATCAGGGGCGGGTGTATGGGACTGACCATGTGATCAGGGGCGGGTGTATGGGACTGACCATGTGATCAGGGGCGGGCTGTATGGGACTGACCATGTGATCAGGGGCGGGGTGTATGGGACTGACCCTGTGATGGGAGGCAGAGTGTATGGGACTGACCCTGTGATGGGGGGAGGGGGCGGGCGGGGTATCGGCAGGGAGTGCTGCTGGAAATGCTCCTTTGCATCAGAAAACTACAGAACAGTTTTTATAAAAAAAAAACATTCCAAAGTATTTTCCTAATGGTTTTGCTTATGGGACTGCCCTGGAGGAGGGGGCGGCACCTTATGGGACTGCCCTGGAGGGGGGGCGGCACCTTATGGGACTGCCCTGGAGGAGGGGGCGGCACCTTATGGGACTGCCCTGGAGGAGGGGGCGGCACCTTATGGGACTGCCCTGGAGGGGGGGCGGCACCTTATGGGACTGCCCTGGAGGGGGGGC